>NC_139626.1:23059411-23201911 GCF_964638095.1 Poromitra crassiceps
TAAATTTCCCCATGTTGTATAGGCTAGGCTATAGGCTGTAACAAATTGCTTTTTCAGAAACTTTCAGCATTATACATTTTTTTAGGCATAAAAAATACATTTGTTCCAACCTCAAATTGAAGTCATGAAATGGAAAAAACGATGTAGCCTAACGAGTAGAAGTGTAAAGTGTAACTGTCTCCATGGATTAATAACATGAGTTGTGTAATATGCAATGAGTAATAAATATAATGCTAATTTTTCAGTAACGGGCCCAACATATAGGGATATGGAAAGTATAGTCTTCTATTTCACACCTCTGTCCCTTCCCGACTGTATATGAGGCTATTAACACTGAAATGGTTGGAGAGCGGGTTGGACAGGCTCTGCACTGATGTGTAATAGTTCATTCTGTTGTTGTCAGTGTTCAGAGGAGCGATTAAAGTGGGCGAGTAGGAGCCAAGTCCGGACATGCCCTCTCTGCTCTGAGACAAGCCCCCGAGATGATGCGTCCCGGACCCGAAGTCCCTGTCCGCGCCTCTGGCCCCCTCTGCGCCACCGCTCCCCGCCAGCAGCGAGTTCACGCTGGACACGAAGCTGTTGAAACACGGGCTGTGCTCGCCGGACGGAGACGGCGAGGACTTGGGCTCCGTGGAGGTCGGGGAGCCGTGCAGGCTGGGCGGGGAGGCGCTCAGCAGGCTGCCGGTGTCCGCAGAGATCTTGTGCTGGCCCTCCTCAGACTTGACTGGGAGCCCGGCGCTGTCTCCTGCGTTCATGTCAGCTCTCCGCTTTCTCTTCCTCCTGAAGTTTCCATTGTCGAACATCTTCTCACAGTTGGGGTCCAGCGTCCAGTAGTTCCCTTTACCTAAGAAGCAAACACAAAATCATTAGGGCGTGTAGGGTTGTTAACTACCAACATTATCTATCAAGATGTTTAGTTTTGAGCCTTAATTGTGTGCGTGTGTCGGTGTGTGTGTGTGGGGGGCTGACAGGTGTTGGATGATTCCACGTCTATGCAGTTTTATCAGTTTATTCAAGAATGTTAATTGCATTGGGATTGCAAAGAATGCAAATAATAAAAATACAAATTACGGACAACACACAAAATGACCCCCCCCTTCCCCCCAGAACAGGCAAAAAGCCGAAATATAAACCATTTTAAAATCGCACTCACCGGGGTCATCCTCATCCCGTGCCACTTTTTTGAAACAGTCGTTCAGTGACAAGTTGTGGCGGATTGAGTTCTGCCATCCAGCTTTGCTCTTCTTATAAAACGGAAAGTTCTCAGCTACATATTGATAGATTTGGCTGAGCGTCAACTTCTTGTCTTGGGCGTTTTGGATGGCCATCGCTATGAGCGCTGAGTAGGAGTAGGGTGGTCTGACCATCTTGAAAAGTTCCTGCTGGCTGGATATGGAGAGCCATCCCAGGTCAGCTCCACCAAAACCGGTGGGAGGCGGCAAGAACTGCCTCTGGTTCGACCCATAACCAGACTGTATGTACGAGGTTCCGTTGCTTCCAGAAAGATATGGAGAGGAGTTGATGCTGGGTCCGTTCAGCCACAGGTAGGGGTTAGCGGACGGGGAGGTGTACTCTCCCAGGCCGTAGCTGGGTGGGTGTGCCGCTGGCCTCTGGGGGTGATGGTGGTGGAGGTTCTGCTGGTAGACGCCGAAGTTGTCGCAGTACACAGCCATGTCCAGGAGCTCCTGAGCGCTGTGGTGCTGAATAGGGCTGGATTGTTGGCTAGATGGCTGGTGTCCAAAAGCATTCATAATCCGTTCTAATCAGATTGCCAGAACCTCAATCCGTCTCTGTAGCCTACGCTCTCTCTCTAGACTGAAGTCTTCCCCAGAGGGAGGAGTATTTATGCGCTGCGCCCGGAGCCTCTACTACAGGTAGCCCATTGAAGGGAACTTTGGGGATGGTCACACCCCTCGTTTCATTCTGTCATGCCTCGAGTTGCACTGACAATCTCCCTATCAATGAGCACCGATACTGCCTTGGATAGGTTATGCTAACATGTTATGTTAACATGCTCGGTTTCATGTTATTTTTCGTTTAGCACGTTAATGGCCTGTGCGTAATTACGCACGGGGAATTAGAAACAAAACAAAATAATAATAATACGGGCCTATATGTAGGGGTATCAATTCATTAAAAAAAAAGATTTCCAACCCCAGACATGGATTAAATGATTTGACAAGATATAGTTTGGTCCATGTGATAAATTAGATGCTCACCAGTTTAGAGGGGGAAATCCTGCACGCTCCCCTGAAGCATTCTGGTTTCAAAATACTGTGTAGCCTATATTTCTGGTAAAAGTTCGAATTTGGACTCATTTAACAGTGACCAAGCCTATCAGATTTGTTTAATGAAATGAAAGCATGCAGTCATTAACATTAATTCATATGTTTTACTTTCTTAAGAATATATTTTATTATTATGCAAGGCTAATTATGTTTCAGGTGATACAGTGCCATGATTATCTCATAATGTTCGAAATCTGATGGTCACGCATGCATGACAATGCTGGAGCTAAACAAGGAAGGCCTGCATTTGTTTATAAAAAAAAAAAAAAAAAAAAAAAAAAAATCTCGTTTGTAATAAACATGTCAATTGCTGGAAGGATGGTATCAACAAAGTGACCCATGGAAAAATACCCCCTATAGGCTTTTAATTTGACATTTTATTTCTGCTGTAAAATAAATTTGCGTCTAATGTGTAATATTATTCTGCTATTGATCTCCACAGTTGTCCCCGAACAAAACAGGCAGGCAGTTCAACAGGCAGGCAGGCCTACAGCAAAGTTAATAAATATAGGCTTAACCTAAATTCTTACATTATTATTATTATTATTATTATTAATAATAATAATCATTTATTTATTTACTTTTTTATAGGCTATAGGCTAATAATATGTTGTATTTGACAATAGCCATAGCCTATTGCATCCTTGGAAAACTTTGTGCATCAATGTTGTTGAGTTAAATTGGAATTATCTGCTCATTGTTGGAATAGCATATTATGAGCTGTAGTAGGCCTATGTATCACAAGGTAGGCTGGGTCTCACCTACAGTCTGTTGAGGGTACAGATGCCGCCCCCCTCTGGCTGGCAAGATGGGCCCAAGTTTCAATGGAGAGAGACCAGTGAGAGAGACGGACAGTAGTCCACCAGCCCCAGGGCCATTTCTGGAAATTAGTAAAAGAGAACACTGCAGAAATATTTGTAAAATAGAACACTGCAGAAATATTTGTAAAATAGAACACAAGACTCAATTTGAAAACAATAAACAATATATATATATATATAGATATAGATATATATATATATATATATATATATATATATATATAGGGGGAGAACATGAAAACTCCATAAAGAAAAGCCTTTTTGATGACCCCACCTGGGCAGTAGGCACTGAGGACGTGGGGATGGGGACACACCCTCAGCGCCCACCGCATGCCAGGCGGGTATCAAAACCAGGACCTTCTTGCTGTGAGGCAACAGCGCTACCACTATGCCACAATCCTCTTATTTCCAAAAACAATGCACATCACATGTCAGTCAGTCTTTCTGTCCATTTCAGCAGCAGGACCTGGCAGGCAGGTAGCCTAATGGCCCAACCATTACAACAGCTGTGGGCCAATCACCCCCATCAAAGCAAAAGCAGTTGACTGCCCGAAACTGTGAAACAATAGCCTATGAAACCAACATGGTAATCGCCCCCCCAAACACACTCGAAAAAAGACACAAACAAGCCTAGTTTGCTCTCAAAATATAACTCTTTTATAACATCTTCTTCTTCCCACAGGGCCCCCATGGCAGTTAGGGGACACATGGCATTTGCCTATAATGCCTATATGCAGAAATGGCCCTGACTCGCCCTGTCAGGTAATGGTCTCTCTTCAAGACTCTTTCTAATCTAATGGTTGAACACTCAAACATAACTAAGAGCCATGTTCCTATAGGGCAGTGGTTCTCAACTTGGGGTCAGGGAACCATGAACATGACCATCCTTGAGCGGGTTCAGAGGGTCCATAGCAAATTCATGATGTGTTATTAACATGTTATTGTGCAGGTTAAGCTGCTAAGATGTTACTGTGCAGGTTAAAATGTTCAGATGATACGATGCTAACATGTTACTGTACAGGTTAAGCGGTTACAATGTTAGCCTAATAAGCTACATATATGGAATTCTGGACAAAAGTATCTAACAAAATATTCTCAGATTTGGGTTCAAGAGATGCATCTCCAAATGGGGTCCATCAATTTGGACTAAATAAAGGTTGAGAATCACTGGGACTTCTATGTGTGTCTCGTTTAGTCACTTATCGTGCATTATAACTAGGGATTTCCACACACAATCAAATTAAAATTGACAGACGGATGCAACAAGTCAACTTTTGATTTGAAAATGATCTCCAACAAATAAGATGGAAGGCGACCTCCATCCCCTGCCGTCAGACACTTGAACAGTCTCTGCTGGGCCCCTGGACTAATCGGCAGAACATTCCTCCTCTCCATGACCTTGGTGTAATTGTTTGGCTCCAAGGTGTTGTCACGACCACAGGCTGTAGCCGACACCACCAGTGGCAACCTGTGGGCTCGGCTGGTGGTCGTGGGCATGTAACCCCCACATGAATACAACACAACCTGTTAGGTGTCTGACACACAGTGCAGCTAATTACTGCTGACTGCCCACTGGAAATCACAGTCTGAAACAATTTCAGGAAGGAAGGAATTCATTGATCCTCATAACATCCATAACATTCCTATAGGGACATACAGTATGTGTCTGAGCTCTGACTTACCAAGTGAACATATCTCACTTTAAGGTATTTTTTTAAAATCTCCATGGAAGCACAATATATTCCAATAATACTCCTAGGGGCTGAGTGTGTCGGAGATTTGATCTCCTATTGGTTCTCAACACTTCATACTTCATATCAAGGACCCTATAATTTAGTCCACATTTGGGCCACGGACCCCCATTTGATGAGTTTCTCTCAAACTCAAATCTGAGAATATATTTAGCCTATATTGTCAGATATAATTTTGTCCAGAATTCCATCAGTATTGCAGGTAGAGATATCAGTGAAACTATGATCAAAACAGTCATTCTTCTACATTCTCTAATGCTGATACAGTAACTTCTTGTAAATTAAATAATGCTGAAATTTAGCAATTCATAAATTTGCTGGAACCCTGGTGGTCCCCAGACCCCATGTTGAGAATCATGTTCATATTAGATCACTGTAATATTCCTTTAACATTCCCATAATAATCATGTAGGAACTTATAGGGACTTTTTCCTATTTTAATATTAACACTATGGGATCACTATTCACGCCTAATAGTTCTTCTTCATAACGGGATTATAGCCTATTCTAACAAACACTGTATCACAGCATCGCCTATTCCAACAAACACTGTATCGATGCAATCACAGTGCCCTCCCCCTCCCCCCTCTCAGGGTAAGTTCAGAGATGTCAAATGTGGCTCAACATGACAAGCAGAAGCCACCGTGTCATTTGTAAGGTAATAATTCAAACATATAGTGGGTGTGGGGGGAGTGTCTATTGTGGCTCTGTCATGTCTGTCTTCACCCCCTGTTTCCTGGAGCTTTCCTAGGTCATGGGAGCTTTCTTCAGGGGATCAAGTCAATCATAGCAGGGTCAGGGAGGCAGGGCAGAGGAGCTCCACTGCTGCAGGTGATGGGAGAGTGTGCTGCTTTAGTATTCAGCCCATTTGACGGTAGGGATTACAGCTAACACCCACTGAAATTAACAAAAACCCTCAGGCTTAATAAGGCTTTTGTGCAAACAGCCTTGGCTTCAAACATGTGGCCATGGGCTGGACATCTGCTATCTGTGTGTTGCTTTGAACCGATTACCAGACTTAAATATACTTAAGGCTAAAATGTATATGATGAGCTCAAATAAAGTCACTAATTAAAACTGTGTAAACAAAATGATCTGTGCAGCCAGAGGCTTGAGCTGCTCAATGTCTCCCCCCAGTGGAGAAACAAAGCAACTTACATCATAAAAGTCGCATGCTTTCTGCAAACCACACAGTTTGAGTGCTAATAAGGTACAGCCTATATGCACTTTCACATGTGAAAATGTGAGCCTTTCCTGCTGAACATTGTGCCTTGCAGAAAGTTAATTCCTCAGCAGCGCTGTGCAGGAGACTGGTGGTAGCCTACTTGAGGTGTTGTGATCTAAGACTTGGCAGGTCCGGTAACTGTCTGGCCTCAAAGCATCCTTCATTTCTATACCGCTGGGTCTTTATGCCTCAAGCTGGCAAAGACATATTAACTGCAAGCAACATTTACAATAGGACCTCTAGCTGAGCTTTGCACTTTTTGAAGTTATTATGGATATTTTCATAAATTGTAGAATAGGCTACTAAAACTTTCTTCGAAATGATCTCTATAGGCTTATTTATATGCTTGTTTACAAACAATAAGAATGTAAAACAAATCATTTACAGTTCCAAAATACATTTCAAATATCTAGCGGTTGCATTCTGTAGTACTATCCTTGTATTAATCCAGTCAATTTGAAAGTTAAAAGATGTCTCAGTCCATCAAAAATATACATCAAACCAAGAAGAAGTGGAGTGAATGGCATCACAGGTAGATGTGTCATATTCGGGATCTGCCTTGTACAGGATTCTTCAAATGGAGAGATTTCAATTGAAGTTAGCTTTGATGAAAGAGATAAAAAGATGTGAAGGCTTTTTTCAAATTTGGGTCACTGGCCCCTGTTCAAATCCCAAATATCATTAGCACATGTTCAAATAGCCTAGATCTCAAGGCATCTGTAGACCTGTGGGGCCATGCTGGAGGATGCTTCTCAGTAATTAGACTTCCCTCTTGGTGAAGCCCCCTCTGACCAATTACAGTTTGTCCCAACCAAGCAGTCCATCTGCAGCAGGCAGCCATGGAGCCAGAGGACAGAGCATGCTGGCTGTCTGAGGGAGAAATAGCACCAGCCAGGCCCAGGGCTGCACCACTGCTGCTAGTATTAGCTTAATTCACTCCTCTGGCAGATTTACGCCTGTAACTCCTGATGATATCCTTGGAAAGATCAGACTTTACTGGTGTGCATGAGCCAAAGTCGCACTGCGCTCCTCGAACACTAGAGAGGCTGCGAGAAGAAAAAGCCAGAAAGATGGTGAATTTCTATGATTTTGAAAATGTTAGCCTACAGAAAGTGCGTGTAGGCCAAGTCATGAAGGGACATTTTGAAAGTTAAGATATTTCAATGGCCATCAAATAACTGGTGGTGCCATTTCTGAACGAGGAATCATAATAATCAACACACCAACAATGCTATAACATTAGGTGATAATTGGGTTGATGATGGATCACATTTGGGAATTCTTATGAATGGAGCTTAAAATTGCACAAGACTATTAGTGTCTTCTTTAATATTATAGTATAATAGCAAATATATTTTTGGTGAAAGCAGCAGTTTTATGTCATGTTGACAATACTTTATTAAGCCTACTGTACTGTAGGAACAACCTGCACTTACAGTGTATGCCAAATGAGGGCAGCATTGCTTCAGTGATGATACACTTGTCCATCAGCATCATTCAATAAACCAAAACCCTTACTATCACCCATAGCCTACGGTGTAGCTTTGAGAGGAGGCAGAACATATCAAAATCCATAATCTGATCACTGTATTGATTCTATTCACACAGACTCGCTAATTGCGAATCACCTTGTCCAGTTCTGTGAGGATAATCATTTTGTACTGTCAATTTAAGTTTTATTGCCTACAGACTATAGTGAGGCCTGGCACACTACGTCATGGCTTGATCACTGTTTCAGTACAGCTGATGGACATTACAGTGTAGGTATACTATGAGCATTCTGTATGAGACGGCTACAACTGACCCTATCCCTTTTGCCATGTCAATAAATGTTGCTGATCTATCTGCAACATGTAGAAATGGAAGTAGTGATTGCACAGATAAACTGGACTGGTCACCAAGGAAGACTTATCCACCTATTATGCCTGTACAGATACATATTTAAGTAACATTCACCTCTCAAGAGATGCAATTATGTGTGAGGATGTGAATTGTAAGGGGGCGGAGCATGGGCATGATCTGTGCTCTGTGTATGATATAGTGAGTGCTCTGTATGAAAGCTACTAGCGAGAGCATTATACCGTAGTTTCTTATTTAACTGTATCAAAAGTGATCTGTATATGCCTGACGATATTGAGAGTAATGAGTCAATAGGAATTATGACACATGAAGTATACCAGGCAAGCCATGCAAAAGTTATCCAATAACAAAGCATGTGGCCTGGACCACATGACTGCGGAACACTTGAAACATGCCAGTTTGAGGCTAGCTCCCCTTCTGGCTATCAGTCTCACTGGTTTTATGACTCATGGGCTTGCTACCAGATTCCCTGTTATCTGTTCTGTTGGTCCCTGTTATTAAGGACAAAGCTGGGAATGTTGGTAGCCTGGACAACTATAGGCCCATAGCTTTAGCCAGCATTCTGTCTGTCTAAAGGTCCTAGAAAAAATCTTGCTGGATAGAGTTAATGAGTATATTATGAACCCTTCAGATAACCAGTTTGGCTTTAAACCAAAGCAGGGTACAAGTCTACCGACCTGTGCATATTTGCCATAAAGGAAATTGTAAACGAATATAGAGGGCAAAACTGCTCATGTGTTCTATGCCTCTAAAGCCTTCGACCGTGTCAATCACAGAAAGCTGTTTTTCAAACTGACCCAGAGAGGAGTGCCTGCGCATATAGTCAGGATTCTTGCTTACTGGTACACCAGACTATGCAGGTTAAATAGGGCAATAGTGTCTCTGCACCATTTGGGGGTCAGTAACGAGGTAAGACAAGGTTTCATTTTATCCCCACTGAGCGCTGTTTAATTTATATGTTGATGATCTCAGAATGACTGAGAGCCTGTAATACTGGATGCATTGTAATACTGGATGCATTGTAATACTGGATGCATGATTGGTGAGCTGTTAGTGAATCATATTATGTATGCAGATGACCTTGTAATATTTAGTCCGAGCAGTGCTGGTCTACAGCAGCTCCTTACCATCTGTACTGTGTATGGTGTGTGGAGCATGGCATCAAATACAATGCTAGCAAGAGTGCTGTAATATGTAGAACCAAAGAGGACAAATAGCAAACATTCCTTGACTTCAAATGGGCAGAAAATAATCTTGAGGTCTGTAACAAGGTTAAATATCTTGGCCATTTTATTACTGATCAGTTGACAGATGACGCAGACATATACAGGCAGTGCCACAGGATGTATGGCCAAGCCAACACTCTTGTGCCCAGGTTTGGCACGTGCTCAGTTGGAGTGAAGGTATCTTTGTTTTTAGAGCATATTGCACTCCGCTCTATACTGCCCATCATCTTCTTCTCAGTTACAATGGGCTAAGTGGGTGGGCGGCGGTGTCAGTCACAAGTGATGTCATCAGTGATGTCACTTGAGCAATTGTAAAATTGGCTAAGTGGGCGGTGTCTGTCTATGGGCTCGGTGTCAGTCACAATGTAATCAGTGATGTCACTTGAGCAATTGTGATGTCATCAGTGATGTCACTTGAGCAATTGTAAAATTGGCTAAGTGGGCGATGTCTGTCTGTGGCAGAGCCGGTTCCAGAACAAGATGACTAGGGATGCATCCTAGATAGGAAGGGGTGCACATGCACGGGCCGACCCGGGTGGAATAATTTGACAAGTTATTTTACTAAAAATAATGCATTTTACCATCATTTCAAGTAGAATGATACCAGCCAAGCAAGAATATTTCAAGTGTTTCAAGTGCTTTACTGAAATATTTGGACCATATAATAATAATACAATTATCTCAACCTTAAAATGTTACATATAGGTGCCAAAAAGCCATAAATTCACATCAAAGAACAAAGAAAAACAACAATTATAATTCAAGTTTAAACAGTAAGTGTGCAGCTATTAAAAAAAACAAAAACAAAAAAAAAAACACTCTTTTCAACTGAGCATGCAGACAATTAAAATAAGGATGCAATGCGTGCTTTTGCACCCCTGTAAAACCGGGCCTGGTCTGTCAGTCACGATGTAATCAGCGATGTCACTCGAGCAACTGTGATGTCGTCAGTGATGTCACTCGAGCAACTGTGATTGCCCAACTGTGATGTCATTCAGGCAGTTGTGATGTCATCAGTGATGTCACTCGTGCAACTGTGATGTAGGATGAGTGGGTGTTCTCTGTCTGTCAGTCTGTCTGTCTGTCTGTCACGATTTTGGGAGTCCACGGAGCGGGCAATTTCCATAACTGCAGCCATGGCGCATCATCTCTAGAGTCTCCACCCTAGGAATCGAGTGCGTGAGATTCCTAGTGCTATAATAAGGCTAGTATCCAGAGGCTTCAAGTAGCATAATGATGCAATGAGAATACTCAAAAGACCCAGATGGTGCAGTGCAAGTGGCATGTTTGTCACTGTCTGCACTTTTTATGCTGTTTTAAGAAATATAATGTATAAAGTATGAAACGCCTGGATGAATCAGATAACAGCATCATAGTGGTGTTGTCTAACCATATGATGAGCTGTTCCCGATATACATCCAGGCTTAGGGAGCACTGTCTGAAGAGCCTGTACGTTTCAGTGTAATTGTTACATTTGTCTGTCTTGTGTCTCTTTTTATGTATTTTCTATGGACCCGAGTCCATCAATAAAGCTTGATTGATTGATTGATTGATTGCAGCTGTATTGACAATCAAGAAATGCTAATGGGTCAGAATTTAAAATTAATGTGGCCAAATCTGAACCGCGCTCTTGCAGTGAACTATTTCTGAGTGCAGTGCACAGTATTATTTTAGAATATATCTCACTATAACTTCCAGATAATACAGTTAATTGCTTACCCAGCTGTTTAAATAATAGTCTACCCTTATCTTAGTAAATTTATTCTGCTCGGAAAAGGTCAACAAGATGCTTGTGAATTATGATGTCAGCAGGCATGGTTGGGTATGATAATTAATCATATTTTGCCATTTAACAGACATAACTGTATGGAGAAGAGGCCCTGGCTCTTTACAGTTATCTTAGAAAGCAGCTATAGCTACTTTCCATCTACACCTTGAATGCACCAGATACACTTTTGAATGAGCTCAAAAACATGATGCTGACAATATCAAAAAGACCATATATCACACAGAATTGGAATAACATTAACAGGCAGGTCCCAATCAATATGCTACTCTACAGACAGCAGAGCAGGGCCCACTGCCCATTCTAGATTTCCATGTCGGGTGAAACCTTATTTTTACAGTCTATGGGTGAAACCAGCTGCATACGTTGGCTTCCTCGTCACACTACTTCTCCGCCCCCTGATCTGTAGGAATGTTTCCTAGCAACACATCTCACTGATTGGCTGGGGAAACACCAGTGGTTCATAATAGCCCCAGCTAATATAGATCACCACTTGTCTCTCTCCCTCTGACCGTTGGCTTTACAGTCTGTGCTGAAATAGCGTGCAGCCTAACAGGTTGAGATTTAGAACGCCACAGCTCTCCTGTGCTTTATAGTCTGGTGGTGTGGACGAGTGGCAGTCCTTGTAAGAGCCCGGTCGTGACAGCCACTCTTGATAAGAGAGTGATGGAGTGTCTGTCTGGAGTGTGTAAAGTTGGAGGCAGTACAGGAACCTCATTAAAGTGTTCAATCAAAGCTTGGCTCACAGCAAAGAGCGCAGGTGTCTACGATAAAGCCTGTCCACACATGGTCCACACTTTAGGGTGTGCTCAAAAGTTCTAAAAATCAACATTGACTTTTTGTTTGCAAGTCTTGTACACATGGGTAGGATGCCAGCCCACTACAGCCACTTCTTGGCTTTTCTAAAGCGTACGTGTTTAGAATAATGTTGGTCGCAGTAAACAAGCCATTACAAAAAAAAAAAAGGATGGAAGAGATTTCAGGTAAGAGCATTAACCTCCACACAGACTGTCTGGTATATTTATTTATTTATTTATTTTTCTTTCTTTGTTTGTCTGTTTGATATGTACCGTTTTGTTTTGTTTGTTGTCGTGGTGTGAAAAGCAAAAGTGTACATTTAATTTTTACTTTTGTCTGATTTGTACAATTTTGTTTTGTTTGTTTTGCCATCAGAAGTGTTGATGCTTTGCACCTGTTGATTTTATACTCAAATAAATTAAGAGAATATAAAAAAGATTCAAAAAATTAAATAGAGTGTGCAAATCTTCAAAGAAACGTCAATAGGAATTAGGAAATGTTAGATGCAAATTACATTATTATATCTGTGGAATTCTGCCTGAAGATATGTGTATATTATGACCGTTTTGGTCATATTAAATAGCAACCACTGCTACGTCTATCACTGTATACAAGTAGCAGGACGCCATGTGAAGAGGAAGCCATAACGTAGAGAGAGAGAGAGCTATTGGATTTGTGCATGGATCTTTTATGGAAATATTGTCCCCTTTCATTATGCAGAGGAGACATTAAAAGAGAACCGTGCCCATTTGAAGCCTCCAAACAAATGAAAGTGTGTCAAGAGGGACAGAAAAGACATTATTTCAGGCATGACAAATGACATGGGGCTTGGCTGTGTTGTAAATACATCCATCCTGGAGAGAGGCGCTAGCTCAGAGCTTCCTCTCTCAAAGCTTCTGGAAATCCTCTCAATTAAGTCATGCATTTCCCTATGCTGCAAGGAGAGAGAGAGAGAGAGAGAGAGAGAGAGAGAGAGAGAGGGTGAAGCGTGATGCTTGCGCACAAATCACCAGGAGTCTATTGAAATAGCTCCTGTTAAATATGCAATATTACCACTGCTGAAATGCTCCATTTGTTATCCCCTTTCAATTGTGAAGCTAGATATTGAGTGGGCACTGGGCATCCTGCTAAGTCAATTATGCGATGATCCGCACCTCATATTTCAGAGATTGAAGCCATCACTGCAGGACAATAGGCGAGTGAGCCATGTAAAAGCTTGGGTCAAGGTGCACTCTTAAATCATGGCTGAATATAGAGTACCTTCCCTCTCCCTACTCTTCAAGCTGTTCAGCAGTGTAGTGGCCACACTCGTTTGGCTTGTAGCCATTGATTGGTGAGGGGACGTCAGTGGCCATTTATGTTTGACCTTTTGACCTTGGGTACCTTTTCTCATGTGGCATCCACACACTCACCCCATTTACACCTGGTTTTTAAATGTGACCTGTATCTGGATAAGTTATCTGGATGTTATCTGGACGAGGAAAAATGCATGCTAATGCAAGGTGTAAACGCATCGTGATCAGGATGTGATCAGAACTTCCTCACCACATCCCAGCGAGCACAAAACGTTTTTTCAACGTTGATTTTTAGTTGAAATCTGGGTGATATTGGGTTTGAACGTCTAAGACCTAATTTCACCCTCTTTTCAACCGGCTAAAATGCGGTTACAACGTCAACATGTAAAAAAACACAATTTGGTTCATCATATTGTTAAAACATTTGTTGTAGCTTGGAATAGAGGCAATATTGATAGTGTGTGGATTGGCATTTGTCAATTTTATTGTGTAACTGAGAGTTGAAATCTGGTCTATACGAAAACTACATTTCAACGCATTTTACGTCACATGAAATATCATAAATATGGGACTATATAGGCTATGTGGTGCCAGCAAAAAGCTTCCAGGACACAACTATGGTTAATAGTTTAGCGCAATACTATAAAATAATGAATTCAGTTCCTGCCGCAACGTGCATGCGCAAGTACTTAATTGCTAGCTATACTAACTGTGACTGACTAGACTAGACCAAAGCAAGTCTGCACCGGTCTGCACCAAGTGCGGAACGAGGTGCTCTGGGCACGCTATGTTATTGTATACGAGGCTCTGTGTACCTCCTCAGTCTCTGGTGTTAAATGAAGTAACCTCTGAAGCCATAGGCTACAGCAGACAACACACACACACAACATAATTTTAGTCTGTTACATTAATATAATAGTCTCGTACACATCACATAAAATAACTTAACTCCCGATCGTCGACAATCATGTGTCTACAAGTTGTGTGCGAGATAGAGTATATATGTGCCCAGCTCTCTATAGAGTATAAGAAAATGTATAGCTCAGCGCGTTAAGCGGACTGGCTTGAATGTGGGAAAGCGGGGTTCGAATCCCGTGTGCGCTGCTGAATTTTTAATTTAAGAACCTGGTGAAATATGGTCTAAATCTGAACGTTCAATAAACGTCTGCAAATAGTGGGTGAAAAAACTTTCACTTTCAAACCTTCCTTGCACGTTTTTTCAACGTTGACCCTAAACGTTTTTTAAACGTCTTTTCAACCGAAAAATGCTCGCTGGGATCTGGAGGTAGTCTGGCACACAGTGTGTTCAGATCTTTTACACCCCGTTCACACCTGGTTTTTAAATGCGACCATTATCGGGGGGCACATGGCACAGTGGTAAACGCTGTCACAGCTAGAAGGGCCTGGGTTTGATTCCCACCTGGGACGCTGTGAGCGCATGCCCTCGAGTGCCCACTGCCCGGGTGGGGTCGTCAAAAGGGCCTTTCTGTGTGGAGTTTGCATGTTCTCCCCGTGCCCCCTGGGGGTTTCCTTCATATAGGAACCCCACACCAAAACATGCAATATCCTGGTCGCTGAAGTGGTGCCTCCTCTGGTCATTAGGGGCGCCTGTTCGGAGGGAGGGGAACTCGTTGGAATAGCGTGATCCTCCCACGTGCTATGTCCTACCGGTGAAGCCGCCCCTGTCAGGTGAAAAGAAGCGACTGGCTACTGCCCATGTCTCGGAGGAAGCATGGAGCCAGTTTCCGCTCTCCCCAGATCGGCAGAGGGTGGAGCAGCAACCAGGATAAATAAATTTAAATTAGCCCTAATGGGGGATAGAAATGGGATAAAAAATCGGGGAAAAAATATTCGAAAAAAAAATGCGACCATTATCCAGATAACTTATCCGGATACAGGTCATATTTAAAAAGCAAGTGTAAATGGGGTGTTTTAGCTGAACTCACATTCTGTTTTGACCAGGCTATTCCACATCAATTGAAGACAGTTTGCTGGGTTGAATGAGCATTAGCAGTGAGCAAAGCTTGAACCAACACCATCATGTTTTGTTGTGCTAAGCAGCGTATGGCGGTGCTGTACAGTAGCGAGGGTAATGGCCCTTACAGAGAGAATCAGCTGGCAAAGGCTTGAGAGAAATTGAAGAAGAAGAAAAATTGCGGGGGGAAAACATGGGAGAAAATGACATTGGTATGATAGTAAAACTCGCATTTTTATTGAATATTACTAGTACCCAATTTCTTTGTGTGTTGGGAGAGCAATTTATCATCTAGACAGATCATGCATGATCAAATCAAGGTCCTGTGGCGCACACACCTCACATTCAGCAGGGGTAACAGGTTCACAGGCACACACCTCACATTCAGCAGGGGTAACAGGTTCGCACCAGTAATGGATTCAATCTTTGGATATTTACATATGAGGAAACAGGGAGCATAGTATAGGGGGCATGGAAGGGTTTGCAGGGGCTATGTCATCTTATAATCTATGCAATAATAGATGTGGACTGCCTCCCTTCCAACAATGTAAAAGTCAAATGATTTATAGTTGTCAGTGCTAGTGAAGAAGCTACTGAGACCCAGACATCATGGATTCCCGCATTTCCATAATGTGCGATATAATATTAGGACATTTTTCTCTGCAAAAATCCACACAGGACCAACACAGCACAACATAAGTAAAAAGCAGCCATGAGTCTGATGGTTGTTTTTCTCTCATCTAACTCTGACGGAAACGATGTCTAATTAGGGCAAGAGAGCTTGACAAAATCCAAATCGGGGAGAAGCACACAAACAAAAACATTCTTCAAACAGAAGCTACAGTGGGAGAGTTTCTCCACAGGCGGACAGCCACGCCGAAAGCATCAGCTGAATAGCAGAGCAGACTCAGAGCCACATGAGCCACCTGGGGCAAACGGCACACACCTTGGGACCTGTAAATAACCTGACGACATGTACAGGTTCAAATGAAATGACAGATTCCACACTGACTGAAGGTTCAACGGGACCATTTGATGGCAGTTTTGAGCCAACGTAATGACTGTGGTGTGCTGGAGTCTGTGTGTTAACTCAACTGCTGGCGCAGGATCGCACACATCTCAGTGTGGGACTACCATATCAGTCTAAATATGGCCTCAGCTTATGTGGCTGTTTTATAGTTTTATAGCTGGTAGCCAACAAATGGAGACACCCATGGTTGTTGAGGCAAAAGTATAATGGAGAGATTATGGTAGCAAGAGGAAACCTGTTTAATAGGCATATTAGAACGACAGAATACATTCTTCATCCTTCTTGTACCATGTTATACTCACAAAGCACTCTATTAGGACCACCACACCAATACTGGGTTGGTATCACTCATTAGCCAATGAACAGCCATGAATGGGTCTCGTGCTACTTTTGCACGCTAAAATAAAGCTGATAATGTACAATTTGATTCAAGAAAAAAACAACCTTTCAGAGTACAACACAAACTGTCCATTTTGCTGCAACTCGACAGTGCTGCTTAATCCAGGACCTTACTTCCTGGAACTCTTGAGTAGAAAACTGGTCCATTGGAGTGAATGGAGATGTCGGGACTCTTCTATCTAGATGGCTCTGGGTATCAGTCTTCAACTCGGGTACCACAGTGACATCCACCTCCAGGTTCAACGTGTTGTGCATTCTGATGCTTTTCTGTTGTCACCTCTGTCAGCTCCAAGCACTCTGGCCATTCTCCTCTGAGCTCTCTCATCAACGAGGTGTTTCTGTCCACACAACTGCTGCTCACCGGATGTTTTTCGCACCATTCTGTATGAACTCTAGATGAACTCTTGTATGTGTGATAATCACAGGAGATCAGCAGTTTCAGAAATACTCAAACCGCCCGTCTGGCACCAACAACCATGCCACGCTCAAAGTCACTGAGGTCAGACCCCCCCCCCCCCCCCCCATTCTGATGTTTGATGTGAACATTACCTGAAGGTGCTGACCTGTATATTCATGATCTTACGCATTGCACTGCTGCTATGTGATTGGCTGACTGGTTAATTGCATGAATAAGCAGGCAATTAGACATATCTAAAGACAGTAAGATTAAAGGCTGTAATTCAAGAGCTGTGTGCCTCACAGTTCTTTATCCATTTTTAGGCTACATCCATATTTGTAGCTTAAACGATGAGCTTCACATACTGTACCAATTTTGATATTGAGCAAGAGGGCACAATAACTCATCACACCATCTTACTTCGTTTCATAACAGTCGTCTAGGTTTATATTAGTGAGCTATTCCACAGAGACCCAAAGTAAGCACTTATTTAGCAACTAATTAAAAAGTGTAATTCAATTTAAAGCTGCTGCATGACAGATAATAATACAATGACTTCAGCGTGCAAACTTCAATTATTAATTTGGAGTCAAAATACACGCAATGTGAAATCCATTAAGCGTAGCCAGTAGGGAAAGAAACTCATCAGTATTTGTGTCTGGGATGGAGCGCCATATGGATATGATATTGTAGGATTTGATCAAGCTGTGCCAAGCTGACGCTCATCGCTGTCAACAAAATCAAACAAAGCTGGGAAAGGTAATGATTTGCCAGGGCCATTACACCGCCACACAGCCGCAGTGTTTAACCCATTGATACCTGATGAACAGTGTTGGGGGTAACTCATTACAAAAGTAACTTATTACATGTAATATATTACTTTTATCAGTAACTCGGTAATATAACTTATTACTTATAGGATTTCAGTAATATTATACCAGTTACTTTGTCAAGTAACTCAAGTTACAAATTGAGTTACATTTGATTAAATCAAAGCACATATTTAAAAAAAGATACAATAATTTCCTAATCAAATTGTGTGTTTTTATGCAAATAACCACTACAGATGACAATAACAAAGGAAAAGAATACAATTTAGAATTTTGGATTGTTTACACTGACTTCAAGGCGGTTGAAATAATTTTTTCGGGATGGTTCTGGGGCAGCGATGTCATTCTGCTGCTGCTGTTGTTTTGGTAAAAGTAATGCAAAAGTAGTGTAATAAGTAACAAGTTACTTTACACAGAAAGTAATATTGTAAAGTAACTTATTACTTTCAAATGAAAGTAACTAGTAATATGTAGTATATTACATTTTTAAAGTAACTTGCCCAACACTGCTGATGAAGCATTTGTGTGTGTATCCCTTTAAGACCGCGAACCGCATTAACGCGGTTCACGGTCTTAAAGGGATACGCACACAAATGAGGAATATACACGCAAATGCTGCATCAGGTATTAATGGGTTAATGGAGAATTCTTAGTATGACCTTCAACGACTACCACAAAAGCAGAATTCAAGATTGCATGAAGCAAGACAAGGTTGGCACCTGTGGTTTGTTGGCTCATCTTTGCAGATGAACCTCTATTCAATTATGGTCCACATTCCAAATTACATTACATTATGTCATTTAGCCGACGCTTTTGTCCAAAGCAACTTACAATATCACATTTTGTCAACAGTACAGAAAACTATGCAACACAATCAATGACAGACAGCCAAGATATTTTGATAGACTAGAGTAGCATCATGTAGAAAGTAGTAGAAGGAATAAGTAACATGTAGCATTAGTAAGTAGTTTGAGAAGGAATAAGTATATATATATATATTTTTTTATAATTAAAAGATGTTAGTTCAAGAAGGGTCCAGTCGCAATCGGGACGAGCGACGAGTTATAATATGCACTACAGCTACAGTGGGGTTTATTGTAAAACGCACATTGCAAATGCACATTCTAATGTGAAACGCTGTAGTAATAGTAGTTTTGTATGTATTTTCGATAAGTTATGTGGTGTTCTTTGTCATTTATGTATATTGCTGCTGTACTGTACAAATTTAAGCTTTGAGCTTTGAAAGATACCCTTGGTGAGGGGACACATTATGGAAAATGGAAATGAGATAGCATCAGGCTATACACAAGTCATTGCGCGGTGGCATAACACTTCCCAGTGTAAAACTCTGGTTTGTTGTTAATGAATTGGCAGCTGTGATGGCTGTGAGTCAGAGGCAGAAAGCGGAGTGGTGTTTAGTTGAAGTAAGAGAACGCGTACAGATTGTCGTTTTGTTTGTTTACCATTTCAGAAATGTGAAAATACTCACATCTATTTTCAGAACCACTCGCTGTAGACCGAATAATGAGGCAGACATCCTTCTTTAAAAATACATACATTTGAAAGTTTATTCAGAAGTCATGTCAGTAGTGAATTGGGAACAGTTCATGTTATTGAAATCCAAGGTTACAGCAATCTATAACGAGGTCTATACAATGATAATGCAGTAGGAGTTAGTTGTCTGTGCACTCCAAAAACACCAACTGTACGAGTAAAATCAATGGTAGGTACTCATACCAATTCTTTACAGTCCCTGTCAATTCAAAACCTAGAAGCCCTTTTTTTTATATATATATAAATGGCAGTTAATCTAATGTTATGTTAATACAAAAAGAGTCATGATAAAATCCACATACAAAAAGCTGAAATAAAATAAAATAAAATCATATATACAAACCTCTGTACATAGTGGGAATATGAATAATAATAATAATAAAAAAAGATTGGAATTATATTTTATCGAGCTATTTGCTCTCATATACGTGAGAGTGGGTCAGTATTGGAAAGCTATTGGTCCAACCTTACAGTATATTATGGTATGTCTGAACGCCATCTCATTTCATAAGTCTTGAAGTGGCATGGTGTAGGTTGTAGCAGAGACCTTTAATATAGATAGAGACACCCCAACTTCCAGTCACTTCCTGTATCTGTGGTTTCGCCACTGTCACGGCCCCACTTAGGAGACTGGTCAGCCAATGACGTTTCACACCATTGACAGACAGCCAATCACAAGCTGAGAACAACGCCCATTTAGGAGACCGCAAGAGTTCCATTTCTTACAAATTGGCGGAGCCTGGAGTGGGGTGTCTCTAATATTAAAGGTCTCTGGCTGTAGGCAGCATCAACAAATTCAGTGACTTCTCATCTGTGCAACATGGTCCCTATGGTAGACTGCATCATCATCACACTGAAGGCAAACAAAAAATACAAAATAAAATGGGATGAGAGGGGGCGGGCCGGTATGAGGTATTCATCTGGTCAAGCTGGGACAGGGAGCGAGGAATGTGTGGGTAAATAAACAACAACATCAACCACCACCACTTTAGGGAGGGCGGTTGCTGCTGACGTTTTTGTGGCGTTGTCATTGTGTCGTTTGGTTGTATTGTCAGTGTCTTTGTTCATTGTACAATTCCTGAATCGATAGAGGTCTGCTTCCTGGTGGTCTTGGGCGGGGGCGGTGGAGGGGTCTTGCTGGGCAGAGGGGGCGGCATGTGCTGCGAATAGAGAGAGAGAGAGAGAAACATTCACCTTGAAAACCTCCATTCGCTCGGCTGAAGAGGTAATTTAAGATAGCGGTTAAGCTGTGTCTGTTTCTCAAGGCTTTCCCAGTAAGGGGGGGGGGGGGGGGGGTAGATGCTTGCCTTTATCTTGACTCTTTTCATGTCTTGGGGAGTCAGATAGCTTTGGGGCGCCTCACGTCTAACCTTTCATTCAAAACGTCACATTAAGTTTGAGCTTTTGCGTGCACCTGCTTGCCGCTAACTAAAACTTCAGGGCGGGTTAAAGGGCGAGTGAGAGACAGCTGCTGCTCCATCTCTCAACATCTGCCCTCGCTACATTAGCGCCAGCCTCCTGCCACCGCTATCTGCCGCGCCTCCGTGCTAGCTGTCCGCAGGCCGTGACAGCGGAGAAATAAGATTACTTAACAAAGTGGCGAGGAGAGAGGGACGGCTAGCGCGGCCGACCGCCACTGAGCGTGGACAGACGAGCCGCTGATTAACAGCGGGAGAGCTCTTGATGGATGTGAGAGGTAAAGTAATCATCCGATCAATCACGTCTGTGCGGCGGGCCGGCCGGGAGGAACCAGCATAAATAACAGCGGGGAAAGACAGGCGGGCGTGGGCCCTCGCCACTAACTGACAGACGCCTCCACTCTTCTCCTAAAGTGGATGCGTGACACAGGCAGAGAAAATAACAGGGAAATGCAGCTGTATACTGTAAACGCCAACATGAGCGCACGTACACACCAGGCGGCAAGCTCGGGCTTTCATTATGGAGGAAGCCGCAGGTGTGATACTGAAAGCTGTAGTTCCTGGAATGGCCACTTGAGGCTGGACCCAAACGGGAGTCGTTCCCCATTCACCGCCATGTTAAAATGCATGTCTTTACAACAGGATTAAGCATATTTACAGCCTGGTTCAAAACGTGGTTTTGGATAGAAAAGATTATGTTTTGGGTGTGATTGACAGGTCACGCTGACTCTGTCCATATTTTTTGACGGTCTATGGTAGACACACACACACACACACACACACACACACAGGCACGCACACACACTCGCCTGTAATAGACAGGAAGCTCTGGGACAGGGGGCGGAACCAACTCAGCGGTGTGTCAAGGGTGCCTCGTGTCAGTCGGTCTGTTGTTTCATTAGGAGGACTGTGCCTCGTTAAGGAGCTGTTCCCGGCACTAATTAAAACACCTACCCTTTGATGCGGCGGGGGCGGCGGAGGCGTCGTGGGACTCGTCAAGTCTTGATTATCTAGCAGGTTGCCGTAATCAGCAGTGCTGCCTTTCACCGGCAGCGGAGGAGGGGTTTCGCCCTTGTCGGGGCAGCCCATCCCGTTGAGCTCCAGACCTGTGCAACAGAGGGCGCTCATCAGTCATCAATAGGCGACATCAGCGTCAGTTTCCTAAAGAGTTCGGATGGGACCCAAATTGGGTCGCATAGTTCTGGTCAGACAAAAATCACATACAACATGCTCCACTCTCGATATGTTGTAATAAGTGGGTGTGCTGGATCCTTAAGTAGTAAATATGAACTGAAAAGACAAGGACAGCACCACGAACGTAGAAGAAGGACGACTTGCCGGAAACATCCATCGTGTGGCAATAAAAAGTCAATTCGGAGTGCTGTCCAGAATGAACAGTTCTGGTCAGACCACTCAACACAAGAGTAAGGGCAGATACCTTTCGGTTGTTATTGTTTTTGGCATTGAGAGAGAGTGGGAGAGAGAGAAGGAGGGAGGGAGAGAAAGATAGGGGAGGAGAGGGAGAGAGAAGGGGAGAGGGGAGAGAGAGAAAGAGAGGGAAGGAGGGAGGGAGGGAGGGAGAAAGCGAGCATGGGACAAAGGTCCTGGGCCGGATTGGAACCCAGGACGTCACATTTTGATGGAATCCAGCAGGATGCCCTGAAGCACCGCTATGTTTCAATGAAACTAGGAGAGGGAGCTTCTCACACAGGAAACACATTAGAACACATTAGAGGCCATTTGAGTTACTCCAAACCATGTGCAAATTACTACACAAGAAATCCAGCAAGTCAAAACTATTGAGATCAAACTTAGTAGGCTGATTAATTGCAATTCTGATATATGGGCAAGATGTTTTCAGTACAAAAGCCTCCCAGAGAGGGAGACAAAATAGGGAATAATAATTTTGGTTTTAAGCAGGTCAAAAATGCAGATCATAAATGCAGAAGTACAACAAAATCCAAAGCTTGTTGTGACACCCGCCTCACAAGGCAACACATTTGACAATGTAGTGGAGACACTCTCATTTGACAATGCAGTGGAGACACTCTCACTTGGCAATGCAGTGGAGACACTCTCATTTGACAATGCAGTGGAGACACTCTCACTTGGCAATGCAGTGGAGACACTCTCATTTGACAATGCAGTGGAGACACTCTCACTTGGCAATGTAGTGGAGACACTCTCATTTGACAATGCAGTGGAGACACTCTCATTTGACAATGCAGTGGAGACACTCTCATTTGACAATGTAGTGGAGACACTCTCACTTGGAAATGAATGCACTTCCATTTAGACAGCAACACATACAGTGCATTAAGTGTGGTCACGGCATTAGCAGTCAGCACAGTGACAAAGAGATGGATTTACAGGCAAATACAAGGTGATGGCTGCTCTGAATCTGCTGGCCATTTAACGTGATGCAAGAGCTACGCCACAGCCAAGAGCCAGTGTGTGTGTGTGTGTGTGTGTGTGTGTGTGTGATTGTTCTCACTGGAGCCGGTGTGCAGGCTGAAGGAGAGCTTGCTCCTGGGCGTGATGGGTGGGGGTCCTGGGGAGGAGGAGGAGGAGGAGGAGGATGGGGGTCCGGGCGACACAGAGAGGCGGCGGTCTCCTCCCATCAGGTTGAGAACTTGACTCTTTGGTCTCTGGGGCCGCAGGGGGCTGATCTAACATGCATATATTCACAAACTAAGTCAGTCATAAGTGCACACTCAAAATAAGACAAGACAATAGAGAACTTAATATCCATACGTCTGTTGGTCTTGTATCCTGTATCTATGTATTTATTGTTGGAAGTGGGAATGGTGTAACTGTCTAAATGTATCAATGTCCTGTTTCCATGTTATGTCAGAGCTACAACATAATGTACTTAAACTAAATACCACCAACCTGGGTGCGTGGCAGTATCTGAAGTATCTGAATCTGAATCTGAATATAAAACTCAATCAAACCGCAGAGAGCAGAATTTACTGCACGGCAAAGCACTCGGGTCTATGCTGATATATAACATAAAGGATCAATAAAAGATAATTTAAAGGAGAACATTGGTTTCACATCTCCATTGGGAGTGTTGTCTGCATATCCATAAGCATATTAAGCTGACCATTTGTATTCCTGAAGGAGAACCCATTTAGATAAATGCGCTCGTTGGCTCACAATATCTTATTTGTGATTACAAGTAATTGTTTGCATGCAAGAGTGCGTTCTCTCAGCTGTCTGGAATAGGAATGTCCTCAGGACATGTCCTCGGGACATGTGCTGGAAGTTGACAAACAACTTTGTAATTGGCCAAACTAAAACAAAGTTTGCCACAAGGGAAACACTGAAAATAACAACACAGTCCTTTCAGGGTTGTGATTGCAGCACGGTGGCTCAGTGGTTAGCACTGTCGCCTCACAGCAAGAAGGTCGAGGGTTCAAATCTCCACCCCGGTCCTTTCTTCTTCTTTTTTTAAGATATTTTTATTGGGGAATTTTCAATTATCATACTTAACAAAACAATACAAACAGAAAAAACAGACAGAGAAAACAAAACAACAACAACAAAGAAAACAGAGGGTATCCCCCCTCCCCCCTCCCCCCTCCCGGTATGGTATACATTTCGCTCTCTTTTTAATATAAATTAAAAGTAAAGTCAACTACAGGAGGTAATATTAAATCAAATCAAAACCAATAAACAAATTAGGTATGTGGAGTGGACATAATGAAGGTGATCTTAGCTATCCAAGAGGGTGTAATGAAGGTAATGAGGCCAGAAAGGAGCCCCATATTTTTTTATAAGTTGCCGGCTTCCTTCTCACACTGTACAGGATCTTCTCAGGAGTACTATATGATGTTAATTCGTTCAACCAATGTCTCTGAGAGGGAGACAGTTCAGATTTCCAATTTAGCAATATACACTTTTTGCCAGCTGTACCTGCAAGTAATACAAAGTATTTCTTATTGATGCTCATCTCCAGAGATCGAGTGTCTCCCAAAATCCAGATCCTAGGGTCACCCCGGTCCTTTCTGTGTGGAGTTTGCATGTTCTCCCCCCGTCTTTGTGTGGGTTTTCCTCCCACAGTCTAAAGATGTGCAGTTTGTGTAGTATCGCAATGTATATATAATGTAGGGAAATGTGTAGTATGTACATTATATGATGTATGTAACCTACAGTATGTTGTGTGTAGATATGTCATATACTGTGATGCTGCTATGTGAAGCCCTTTGAGACAGGATAGCATGATAAGGGGCTAGAAATTTAACTGAACTGAACTGATGTGGGACTTTTTTTCAGGATATTTCTTTGTATCATATCTAAGGGGAGATTGCTGGTTTCTTGCTTTTTACTGTTCCAGAAATAGGACACACATTACTCAATCCTTAAAAATGGCTCCAACTACTAATACTGCTGCTACTTGGTAAGGTCAGCCAACAGGGGCTCTACCCCTGGCCCCTGAGGCGGGAGACCCCATACCGCAGGCCAGATGGCTGCACCTCTGCCAGGGGCCACCTTCACATCCCATTCCTATCCTTATCCTTATCTTGACGCCATTAGCGAGGGAGCATTGTGCTGGACACACAGAGCGCACTGATCCCTCTCTGCTGGAATGGACAGGGGGATAGCACAGAGAGAGCGAGAGAGTACCGTCTCTGACAGGATGACGGCCTCGGCGGGCTGCAGAGGGATCTCCGTGGTCTTCATCTCCTTGTCGAAGATCTCCTGGTGCTTGCTGTTCCTCTTCTCTTTCTTCTTGTCCTTGCGCTCCCTCTCGGGCTCGTCCCGGTCCAGCTTGTCCTGAGACTTGGTGTGCAGCTTCTTTGGCAGGAGAGGCTCCAGGGCAAAGCTGCAGACGACACAAAGGGTAACACGGCAATCAAACAACGGCTGTCTCCTTCCTATTCTGCACATTTGGAGGGATTATTAATTGTCTATTGGCCCTGAAACTTGACTTGGACAACTTTCCCCAGAGACAATGCTGAGGTATTCCTGTGTCAACTGCATGAAAAACCTACACTGCACTGTTTAGTTGTGTATTAAGGCATTTAACATTTTTCATACCCCCCCCCCCCCCCCCCCCCATGGATTTGTGTCAAGACCTTTTTCGTATCTGGAGTCTGTTTCTATGGCGATGACTCTGATTGAGGTCACTAAATATACGTACGTGCACATGTCTGTAACTGCGGAGACAGAATGGCCCTGGGCCAACAGGAGGTGCGTCAGTAGAGCCAGTGAAGCAGGTCTTACCCGTCTGAGCCTGGCCTGGAGGGGGAGTTGTCGGAGGAGATGGAGGTGACTGAAGCCACGGACAGCGGCCTCTGGGAGGAGGGCATGGTGAAGGAGCGCACCATGGAGCGAGGACGCGTCCCCCGACGCTCTGCTGCTGCCGGCTGACAGCAGGACAAAAACACAAACAACAACTCAGGAAACATTCAATGACTTTGGTATTTTAACATCACAGTTGCTCAAGTGACATCACAGTTGAGTGACATCAACGATGACGGCGGTCCAGTCCATGACATCAGATCTTTAGGTTGCTGGGTCGAATCCGGTCCGCGGTGGCCCAATGAGTATGGTATCATCAGTCGGTATGGGTATGGTGTCATCGGTTGGCAAGAGAGGGCCTTTTCAACAATTAAATATAATATAATATAATATAATATAATATAATATAATATAATATAATATAATATAATATAATAATTATTCCTGGATATAATGAATTGGTTGTCATTCACCCTACAACTGTACATTTATATTTTAGGTTAAGCTCAACTAAAGTCATACTTTATGCTGATGAGTTCACTCACAAATGGCCCTTTTTACAGCAACTGTTTTGAGGTGGTAAAGCAGGAAGTAAAGCAGGTATAACCAATAACATTAAGGAGGGCTCTGGCACTGGAACACCTAAATTGAATGATGGAACCATCATCACTGGTATTTGGTTATATCTGCTTTACCACCTCAAAACGGTTGCTGTGAAAAGGGTATATAGCCTCACAGCACATATTTCTGGTCCCACACACTACATACTGCTTGCACACACACCAGGGTTGATCACAATCTTTAAGTTAGCTAATTCATATTTCCACTCTAACGGAATTTAAAATCAGGTTTTCAGGGCTATTTCCTTTAGCGAGCTAGGCGTCCTTGGCTGCTGTCAGTGCTGCTATCCTGTCCTTGGCAAATGCTTTCAGGCCATATTCATCACATTGCACAGCCGTCCAGCCAGCCAGCCAGCAGGCAGGCGAGATGATGGGCTGGGCTGGGCCGGCCCAAGGATTTACACCATGTAAAGTCTCCTGCCTGACGATCGATAGTTCGCTACCTGGAAAAAGCACTCCTCTGCTGCTGCAGCAGAGTGCCCTGGCTGCTATGAAAAAGTTCAGGGTCTTTTAGCTGCGTGTTATTGTGCTACATATTAGATGAGAGATGCAGACAAGAGGGAGACAATAGGAGTCTCACAACACCCCCACTACACACATGAGCTGACACAACACCCTCACTACACACATGAGCTGACACAACACCCCCACTACACACATGAGCTGACACAACACCCTCACTACACACATGAGCTGACACAACACCCCCACTACACACATGAGCTGACACAACACCCCCACTACACACATGAGCTGACACAACACCCCCACTACACACATGAGCTGACACAACACCCCCACTACACACATGAGCTGACACAACACCCTCACTACACACATGAGCTGACACAACACCCCCACTACACACATGAGCTGACACAACACCCCCACTACACACATGAGCTGACACAACACCCCCACTACACACACATGAGCTGACACAACACCCCCACTACACACATGAGCTGACACAACACCCCCACTACACACATGAGCTGACACAACACCTCCACTACACACACATGAGCTGACACAACACCCCCACTACACACACATGAGCTGACACAACACCTCCACTACACACACATGAGCTGACACAACACCTCCACTACACACATGAGCTGACACAACACCCTCACTACACACATGAGCTGACACAACACCTCCACTACACACATGAGCTGACACAACACCCCCACTACACACACATGAGCTGACACAACACCCCCACTACACACACATGAGCTGACACAACACCCCCACTACACACATGAGCTGACACAACACCTCCACTACACACATGAGCTGACACAACACCTCCACTACACACATGAGCTGACACAACACCCCCACTACACACACATGAGCTGACACAACACATCCACTACACACACATGAGCTGACACAACACCTCCACTACACACATGAGCTGACACAACACCTCCACTACACACACATGAGCTGACACAACACCTCCACTACACACATGAGCTGACACAACACACCCACTACACACACATGAGCTGACACAACACCTCCACTACACACATGAGCTGACACAACACCTCCACTACACACACATGAGCTGACACAACACCTCCACTACACACATGAGCTGACACAACACCCTCACTACACACATGAGCTGACACAACACCCTCACTACACACATGAGCTGACACAACACCCCCACTACACACACATGAGCTGACACAACACATCCACTACACACATGAGCTGACACAACACACCCACTACACACACATGAGCTGACACAACACCTCCACTACACACATGAGCTGACACAACACCTCCACTACACACACATGAGCTGACACAACACCTCCACTACACACATGAGCTGACACAACACCCTCACTACACACATGAGCTGACACAACACCTCCACTACACACATGAGCTGACACAACACCCCCACTACACACACATGAGCTGACACAACACCCCCACTACACACACATGAGCTGACACAACACCCCCACTACACACATGAGCTGACACAACACCTCCACTACACACATGAGCTGACACAACACCTCCACTACACACATGAGCTGACACAACACCCCCACTACACACATGAGCTGACACAACACCCCCACTACACACACATGAGCTGACACAACACCCCCACTACACACATGAGCTGACACAACACCCCCACTACACACATGAGCTGACACAACACCCCCACTACACACATGAGCTGACACAACACCCCCACTACACACATGAGCTGACACAACACCCCCACTACACACATGAGCTGACACAACACCCCCACTACACACATGAGCTGACACAACACCCCCACTACACACATGAGCTGACACAACACCCCCACTACACACATGAGCTGACACAACACCCCCACTACACACATGAGCTGACACAACACCCCCACTACACACATGAGCTGACACAACACCCCCACTACACACACATGAGCTGACACAACACATCCACTACACACATGAGCTGACACAACACACCCACTACACACACATGAGCTGACACAACACCTCCACTACACACATGAGCTGACACAACACCTCCACTACACACATGAGCTGACACAACACCCTCACTACACACATGAGCTGACACAACACCCTCACTACACACATGAGCTGACACAACACCCCCACTACACACACATGAGCTGACACAACACATCCACTACACACATGAGCTGACACAACACACCCACTACACACACATGAGCTGACACAACACCTCCACTACACACATGAGCTGACACAACAACCCCACTACACACACATGAGCTGACACAACACCTCCACTACACACATGAGCTGACACAACACCCCCACTACACACATGAGCTGACACAACACCCTCACTACACACATGAGCTGACACAACACCCCCACTACACACATGATCTGACACAACACCTCCACTACACACATGATCTGACACAACACCCCCACTACACACACGAGCTGACACAACACCCCCACTACACACACATGAGCTGACACAACACACCTCCACTACACACATGAGGTGACACAACACCTCCACTACACACACATGAGCTGACACAACACCCTCACTACACACATGAGCTGACACAACACCTCCACTACACACACATGAGCTGACACAACACCCCCACTACACACACATGAGCTGACACAACACCCTCACTACACACATGAGGTGACACAACACCTCCACTACACACACATGAGCTGACACAACACCTCCACTACACACATGAGCTGACACAACACCTCCACTACACACATGAGCTGACACAACACCTCCACTACACACATGAGCTGACACAACACCTCCACTACACACATGAGCTGACACAACACCCCCACTACACACACGTCACACATGTCACACATGTCCTCATGAGAGATTTGTGTTGATATAATGAGTCAAAAATGGGTCTTTCTGCAGTTTATTACAATCAGTGGTCATTTCCAGCCACGCTAAACAGTCATACACCATATTGAGCATTGTGCGTTTTCACCAGAGTTATACTTTTGTATTTTTCATTAGTTCTTTTTCAATTGATTTTAATTTCAGTTAGTTTCCACTGAGTGGGTTGCAGTTGAGTTTGTATTGTATGGAAATATTGAGGTGAAAGTGTGATGTGAAATAGTCACAGTGGTGGTAGCACATTTTTTAGAAGAGCAGAATATGTGCAGCACATTAATGTCCACAGACCTCCAGCACAACGTTTTTGCTCTTTGCGTGTAAAGGAAAGGTCAGAGGTCACAGTGGAGGCTCTTACCAGGCTCTTTACGCCGTACTGTTTCTCCACCTTCTCCCGCAGCTGCTTGAAGCAAGCCTCCAAGCGGTCGTGGAAGGGCCTCAGCGCCTCCGTCACCTTCTCGCCGTGGATGCGGACTCCGTCGGCCAGGTACGGGATCTGGTGGGACAAAATGGCGGCGCGTGAGACTCGTGAGATCCAACAACGTGCCCCGCAGAGGCGAGAGGGCGGCCACATCCCATATCTACCCCCATGCTCATACCTCTCTGCAACCCCATCCTGCTGGGTGCAGACTCTATTAGACAATGCCAGGTTGCTGTTGCCATGGTGACCCCCCCCCCCCCCCCCCCCCCACACATACACACACACACACTCCCCCACCCCCACAGTAACATTCTCACAGAGTGGTCTTCATAAAATCACAACACTAGTGGATTAAACATGACAACAACAACAGCACGCACGCGTGTCCTCCTCTCCACCTACAGTACAGTATGATGCTAAGAAAGACGCAATGCACCTTTTCTGGCACGCCACATATCACACCGTGTGGAGCCGGCTAAGAAGAATTCAAACACATAACAACTCAGGTAGAGAGAGAGGGAGAGAAACTGCTGAAAACTAGCAATTAGGAAACCCCAGTGCCACAGTCAATGTCAGCAAGCTCTGCTGACTACATCTGGCAAGACGAGGAAGTGTCATCCCTTGGGGACCGAGCATTTGAGCATTTGGATTATTTATTTATTTTGGTCCCTGCTGGTTGGAAACACAGGTAAGGGTTTTCCTTCCTGTAGAACTTGGTATTACAGTGTGTTATTGTATTACAGTGTGTTACAGCAGTGCTTCTCAAAGTGGGGTCTGGGCATCCTTGAGTGGGTTCCAGCCAGGAGGTCCCCAGTAAATTGACAAATTATGAAACTTCACCATTTCATTTACAAGAAGTTTGCACAATTAGAGAATCTACTGTAGAAGAACACCTGTTACAATACAGAGGGTCATGGAATTCGGGACAAAATCATCTGGTCTCAGTCTCAGATTTGGGTTTGAGAGACAGAATCTCATCAAATGGGGGTCTGTGGCACTTGCGGACTAAAATTAGTGGTCCTCGATAGGAGAAAGGTTGAGAATCACTGTATTACAGTGTGTTTTTAACCTTTTATTTATACAGGGGGAGTCTCGCTGAGAGCACACACACACACACACACACACACACACACACACACACACACACACACACACACACACACACACACACACACACACACACACACACACACACACACACACACACCTGGAAGCTGACCAGTACAACCAGATGAGACCACAGTCTCATCTGCTGGCCACAGCTCCAGCTCCACTGAGCGGTTGGGGTTAGGGGCCTTGCTCAAGGGCACCTCAGTGGTGGTAACGAGGGAGGGGCAAGCGCTGCCTTTCACTTTCCCCACCCAGATTTATCCTGCCGGTCCCGGGGATTGAACAGACGACCTTCTGGTCACAAGCTCGTTTCTCTAAACATTGGGCCACCACTGCCCTACTGTTACAGTATTACACTGTATTACAGTGTATTACAGTGTGTTACAGTATTGTGGCTGTGCTAAGGCAGAAAATGCACAATAACTCACCAAGAACGAGCAAAGATGTTAGTCATTTGTGGTAATAACAGACCTTTCCTTTCCCCATGGCAAATATAACAAAATATTCCCTGCTTGTGTCGCCACTATCAGTGAGAAATATTGTCAAAGGTAAAACGAAGGTGGCTTATGCTTTTACATTTATGAAAAAGCAAAACAACCTAACTAAGCACATTAGCGTCAGCCCTGGTCTGACGCAGCGCTGCATTCACACATTAGAGAAGCAGGCGTACACTGAGCTGGAGAGCACATCATGTGCTTCATGTTCAATACAGCCAACACATCCACCACAGCACACAAATAATCTGTTCAGAGTACAAAGAAGTGTATGAAGTGTCTGGCAAAAGCTGGCCAGCCAAGAGAGGAGTGTGTCTGTCTGTCTGTGTGTGTGTGAGCACACGCGCGTGTGTGTGTGTGTGTGTGTGTGTGTGTGTGTGTGTGTGTGTGTGTGTGTGTGTGTCTGTCTGTCTGTGTGTGTGTGAGCACGCACGTGCGTGTGTGTGTGCGCATGTTAACCTCTACGAATCACCAAAGCATCGTCCCCTTTCTTCCATTCCCCTGAGGGAAAACTGTCCCTCACAGCAGGCTACATAGAGAGGGCAAACTGTCCCTCACAGCAGGCTACATAGAGAGGGCAAACTGTCCCTCACAGCAGGTTACATAGAGAGGGCAAACTGCCCCTCACAGCAGGCTACATAGAGAGGGCAAACTGTCCCTCACAGCAGGTTACATAGAGAGGGCAAACTGCCCCTCACAGCAGGCTACATAGAGAGGGCAAACTGCCCCTCACAGCTACATAGAGAGGGCAAACTGCCCCTCACAGCAGGCTACATAGAGAGGGCAAACTGTCCCTCACAGCAGGCTATATAGAGAGGGCAAACTGTCCCTCACAGCAGGCTACATAGAGAGGACAAACTGCCCCTCACAGCAGGTTACATAGAGAGGGCAAACTGCCCCTCACAGCAGGCTACATAGAGAGGGCAAACTGTCACTCACAGCTACATAGAGAGGGCAAACTGCCCCTCACAGCTACATAGAGAGGGCAAACTGTCCCTCACAGCAGGCTACATAGAGAGGGCAAACTGTCCCTCACAGCAGGCTACATAGAGAGGGCAAACTGTCCCTCACAGCAGGCTACATAGAGAGGGCAAACTGTCCCTCACAGCAGGTTACATAGAGAGGGCAAACTGCCCCTCACAGCAGGCTACATAGAGAGGGCAAACTGTCCCTCACAGCTACATAGAGAGGGCAAACTGCCCCTCACAGCTACATAGAGAGGGCAAACTGTCCCTCACAGCTACATAGAGAGGGCAAACTGTCCCTCACAGCAGGCTATATAGAGAGGGCAAACTGTCCCTCACAGCAGGCTACATAGAGAGGGCAAACTGTCCCTCACAGCAGGCTACATAGAGAGGGCAAACTGGGCAAACTGCCCCTCACAGCAGGCTACATAGAGAGGGCAAACTAGGGCTGCACGATATTGGAAAAAACTGACATTGCAATATTTTTTTATTCTGCGATATATATTGCGATATGAAAAAAACAGGAATTTGCACCAAAAGTCTTAAATAGGTCTATCAAGCCTTGCCTGTTTAAGAAGATGGCCTAGTGGGTAACGTGCACGGTTGACGTAGTAGGAAGTGAGTGTGTTTTTAGCCGCAGCCAGGGTGAGTTGCAGGATCCTAAGTGAGTAAAGGTACTATAGTTAGTAGGAAAAGAGCTTAGAACGTCACAGAGAGGGCGTGCATTACTGTATGTTATGAGTTAATTTGCCTTACTTGACATTGCATGCTCTGCGATGTGACTATTGCGCATGTGCACATTGCGATGACGATGCTGAAACGATATATTGTGCAGCCCTAGGGCAAACTGCCCCTCACAGCAGGCTACATAGAGAGGGCAAACTGTCCCTCACAGCAGGCTACATAGAGAGGGCAAACTGTCCCTCACAGCAGGTTACATAGAGAGGGCAAACTGCCCCTCACAGCAGGCTACATAGAGAGGGCAAACTGTCCCTCACAGCAGGCTACATAGAGAGGGCAAACTGTCCCTCACAGCAGGCTACATAGAGAGGGCAAACTGCCCCTCACAGCAGGTCACATAGAGAGGGTACACTGCCCCTCACAGAAGGCTACATAGAGAGGGCAAACTGTCCCTCACAGCAGGCTACATAGAGAGGGCAAACTGCCCCTCACAGCAGGTCACATAGAGAGGGCACACTGCCCCTCACAGAAGGCTACATAGAGAGCTGACTTACAGTACACATCTTACACAAAAAACACCACTGCATCACTTTTATATGATGCAACCTTTTGAAATATTCCCTACGTGTGCATGTTTTATTTATTTCGCCATTACCGCAGAAACACACATACATGATGTTGGTAGAAAAATCAGATAGTCTCAGCGTTGTAGTTTTCTCAACCCTGTGTATTCCACTGCACTCACACATACATTACACAGCAGAGGGAGGCTGAGGCTTTTCCACACACTGATTGTTAGTTATTGGGCTGTGTTCCACAAAACCAAGGACCTGGCACAGGAAGATAAATGAGAGGAGGCTACAGACACCCGGCGAGGATTTCCCCTGATATTGAGCACCTTCATCATCACCACTGGGACCTCTTAGAAGAGAGAGGAGACGAGGAGGCTTAGGGTGAGGATATAGGAGGGAAGGAACCTGAGAAGCAGAGAGAGAGAGAGAGAGAGAGAGAGGGAGAGAGGCGGGGGTTATGAGTGAGAGGGGGAGGGGCACAAAAGGTAGGAGGGAGGAAGAGGTGTAGGATTCTCCTTGAGAGCAGAATGAAGGATAAGAGAGATGGGTGAGGGTGGGGGGACAGAGAGATGGGTGAGGGTGGGGGGACAGACAGATGGGTGAGGGTGGGGGGACAGAGAGATGGGTGAGGGTGGGGGGACAGACAGATGGGTGAGGGTGGGGGGACAGAGAGATGGGTGAGGGTGGGAGGACAGACAGATGGGTGAGGGTGGGGGGACAGAGAGATGGGTGAGGGTGGGGGGACAGACAGATGGGTGAGGGTGGGGGGACAGACAGATGGGTGAGGGTGGGGGGACAGAGAGATGGGTGAGGGTGGGGGGACAGACAGATGGGTGAGGGTGGGGGGACAGAGAGATGGGTGAGGGTGGGGGGACAGAGAGATGGGTGAGGGGACAGACAGATGGGTGAGGGTGGGGGGACAGGCAGATGGGTGAGGGTGGGAGGACAGACAGATGGGTGAGGCTGGGGGGACAGACAGATGGGTGAGGGTGGGGGGACAGACAGATGGGTGAGGGTGGGGGGACAGGCAGATGGGTGAGGGTGGGAGGACAGACAGATGGGTGAGGGTCGGGGGACAGAGAGATGGGTGAGGGTGGGGGGACAGATGGGTGAGGGTGGGGGGACAGGCAGATAGGTGAGGGTGGGAGGACAGACAGATGGGTGAGGGTGGGGGGACAGAGAGATGGGTGAGGGTGGGAGGACAGGCAGATGGGTGAGGGTGGGAGGACAGGCAGATGGGTGAGGGTGGGGGGACAGAGAGATGGGTGAGGGTGGGGGGACAGATGGGTGAGGGTGGGGGGACAGAGAGATGGGTGAGGGTGGGGGGACAGATGGGTGAGGGTGGGGGGACAGATGGGTGAGGGTGGGGGGACAGATGGGTGAGGGTGGGGGGACAGATGGGTGAGGGTGGGAGGACAGACAGATGGGTGAGGGTGGGGGGACAGATGGGTGAGGGTGGGGGGACAGATGGGTGAGGGTGGGGGGACAGATGGGTGAGGGTGGGGGGACAGGCAGAGTGAAAGCTATGGCAAGATTCACGTCTCCCAGGATACCCACATCTTTTTATAGACCTCAGGATGATATAACACCAGAGTGGCGGCATGGCAACACAATTCTGCTTGGTGATACTGTAGACACATAAGCTATGGAAGACACCTCGGCTCGCACACACACACACATGCACACGCACACATACACACACGCACGCACACACACACACGCACTCACACAGCAGGTTAATTAAATAGCCTACTTTTTGAAAAAGTTTGTATTCCACCACAGCGAACCAGCCACGACAGATGCACCACAAGGCCAAAGTGGTCAAGTTGGATGTGTCTATTTATGCAGCTGAGATTAGAATAGACCCTTTTCACGTTGGCCATTTTCTGTCGAAAAGGCAGGACCAACACAGGTGCAAGCAGAACACTAATGAGAGTTTCCAAATTCCATGATTGGAAGTTTGGAAACCCTCATTAGTGTTCTGCTTGCACCCGTGTTGGTCCTGCCTTTTCGACACAAAATGGACAACGTGAAAAGGGTCTATAAAGCGGACCTAGAACTAGGAAGGGTGTTTGCATACTTTTGTCCATGTAGTGAATTCCCTCACCTCGGGCCAATGTTAATATAGGCTAATTCGACCTGGATCTGGAGACTTTTATAACCAGGCAAGTGCCGCTATTGTCTGTTGTCTAATTTACAAAATCCTTCATGGCCTTGCGCCACCTCCTCTTAACACCTTCATTAAATAAAGACAACTCGATCAACTTAAATACAACTCGACTCGATCCACCAGAGCCGCCACAAACGGAGACTGTGAGGTTCCACTTAGAAGAACCTTGTTTGGTCAGAATGTGCTGTGCTTTAGAGGATGCACGGTATGGAACAGCCTACCCCCTTCCATAAGGGAAAGCTCCAGTCTGGTCACCTTCAAGGGCCAACTAAAAGCGCGGCTGAGACTGAACCAAGATTCAAGATTCAATACTTTATTGCCATGTCAACAGAGTTGATTGGAATTTGTTTCAGTGCAGCTCTAAAAAAAAAACAGACATAAAAACAGACATAACAAATCACAGATTCAGACACAAAAGAGAATAAGAAAAGTGAAAAAAACACTACATAAAATATGAGAGAGGCTGAAATAGATAAATAAAGTGCACAGTTTTACAAGCAGCATTTGTTCATAAAAGCAGTATCGAGCTGCCTATAAAGTGCAATTCAAGTTCAAGATCAATTCAAGCCTACGGATTTAAGGTGCGATTTAAGGTGCGAATGCAAAGAGGGTCAGAGTTCAGGAGGCGAACCGCCTCAGGATAAGTGCTGTTCCTGAGACGGGAGGTCCTGCACCTCAGAGACTGAAGCCTCCTACCTGAGGGCATGAGTTTAAAGAGAGAGCTAGCAGGGTGGGAGGGGTCGGCGATCACCCTCTGCATCTTGCGTTTGGTGCGTGTGGCATAGATGGAGGAAACGGATGGAAGGTCGTGGCCGGTGATTACCACCCTTTCCAACCGTTTCCTCTCAAGGGCGGTAGTGTTGCCGTACCACACTGTGACTGAGAAGGTGAGTACGCTCTCCACAGTGGCTCTGTAAAAGTGAGCCATCGCCTCCCCAGACACACCAAACTTCTTGAGCTGCCTCAGAAAGTGAAGCCTCTGGTGGGCTTTGCTCACAATGTTACTACCAGTACTACTACTGTTACAACCAGTCCTGTGACCATGTGTGACCTTGCAGGATGCTCACACATGTATTATCTTTCACCATTAATAATTGAATTTTCCTCTTCTCTCTTTTGACTAATTGTACTGTATTGCTAGGATTGTATATTTCCCATGTATTTTATGTGTTTTCTCTGTCACTTTGCTTGTTTTCTGGGTTGCATCAACCTGCCAAGGGACTGTAGACGGAAACTAGCCTTCGGGCTATAATCTGGCATATTTACATGTACTGTCTGTACTGTTCATTAATATGCACTGTCCCTTTTCAAATAAATAAATAAAAAATGAAAGAGAGAGAAAAAAGTAAAAAAAAAAAAAAGAATAAAAGAAACCGGCATTGCTATTTAATATAAGCAGAGTTTTTCAGACTTCAGTCTGTTCAGCTGAATCCTGTCCCCCTCTCCCACCCTGCTGCACAGTGAACACACTTCAGAGAGCCACAGGGCCTTTGAGATGCCTGGCGTTACGGCTCTGATGATGATGACGACATATTAACACCTTTCATGAAAAAGGGCTTGCAGAGGTGAGCAGCCAATGGTCAGTCAGACAGAGTAATAGGCAGACAGAATGATGGCGGGGACAGAAAGTACGCACACGCGCACACGGAAAAAACTTCATCAAAAGGCACGGAATTGTTATTGACAAACTATTTTGACTTTCTCCACAACTTCTGCCAGTCTGCCCTGTGCCCAGCGTACAGTGAAAAGGCCCACTCAGCTCAGTGATTACATTTATTGATTCACAACTCCTAATAGGGCAACTCATAGCACCCCTGGGAACTGGGAAGTTTCACTTACTCGAAAAGGCAGCTGTCAAGCGCTGTTACCAGCTACACCCAGAGACAACACAATCGGGATGGGCTACTTTGCCAAGCTATCACAATAGCTCATTTCCCGATTTCCACGTGCTAATTACTAAATGAGGACAATGGCTATTTGGCAATAAATAACATGCACACTGGCTCATTTCTCCCTGTTTAGTCTGTTGACTGGAACAGGCTCCTCCCCTATTTGTCTCATTTAGACAGATTCAAGATACGAGATAAACAAGTATGCTGCTTCTGGCAAGGAGACAGCTGAAGCCATTTCAGATGAACATCTCTGTTAGTCATGTCTTTAAACGTTCCCTGCGTGTGTGTGTGTGTGTGTGTGTGTGTGTGTGTGTGTGTGTGTGTGTGTGTGTGCGTGTGTGTGGCATGGGCTCGGCGGGTGCGTTTCTGTTTTCTCGACGACATGCCTCTGTGATGATGAGCACACCAAACGACAGCTTTAATCACTGCTTCTTGTGCCAGGGGAAGACACGTCTTCTTGGCTCTGCCACATTTTCAAACGCTCGCTCAACAGGATGTGATGGACATTTCTAACCTGCTACTTTTGCCAAGCTACAGAGCTATAGACTCATTCATCTCTCAGTGGAAGCTCGGATATGACTGGCATGTACAACAGACTTCCTGCTAATTGCTGCTGCACATTGTGCCCGGGGGGTCCGTTTAGAAGTGCATCGTGATATCTAACACAAACTTCAGTTGAGTTCAGCTGAGCAGCACCTTTGCCTTAAAGGAACACTCCGCCCATTTTCAACCAGCTTTGTATCATTAGAACATCAGTAGTATATCAGAAAACTGTAAACTGTTTTGAAGTCTGTCATTTAATTTGACAGTTATTGAGGGTTCAAGTGTGGACCAGTGACATCACTGGTCCACACTAACTCAAATTAAAACTGATGGCACTCTCTCTCTCTCTCTCTCTCTGGATGCAGTGCTGATGGCACTCTCTCTCTCTCTCTCGGATGCAGTGCTGATGGCACTCTCTCTCTCTCTCTCTCTCTCTGGATGCAGTGCTGATGGCACTCTCTCTCTCTCTCTGGATGCAGTGCTGATGGCACTCTCTCTCTCTCTCTCTCTCTCTCTCTCTCTCTCTCTCTGGATGCAGTGCTGATGGCACTCTCTCTCTCTCTCTCTCTCTGGATGCAGTGCTGATGGCACTCTCTCTCTCTCTCTGGATGCAGTGCTGATGGCACTCTCTCTCTCTCTCTCTCTCTCTCTCTCTCTCTGGATGCAGTGCTGATGGCACTCTCTCTCTCTCTGGATGCAGTGCTGATGGCACTCTCTCTCTGGATGCAGTGCTGATGGCACTCTCTCTCTCTGGATGCAGTGCTGATGGCACTCTCTCTGTCTCTCTCTCTGGATGCAGTGCTGATGGCACTCTCTCTCTCTCTGGATGCAGTGCTGATGGCACTCTCTCTCTCTGAAGCGTCCTCCAATCGCTTGAGAATGTTTGCTTCAGCACTTCCCCAATGCAATTATCTCCCTGAACTCCTTAAGACACTTTCCTCTGCTCAATTCACTTCCCCCGTCACTGGGGATAGTTTGCAGTGGTCTCACCTGTGGATGCAGCCGAGTTCTTCAAACAATATGATGTGTTTTCAGCTGTAACCTTTCAGAGACATCCTAATGGAGGGAACTTTTTGCAGCAGTACTTTAGATAGGTGGCTACATTTCAGACATGAAAGCCATAATACACACGGTGCAGGGCTTTCAGGTGAAACCACAGTGGAGCTTCTCAGCCAGTGGGGCATGATGATTAGATACAGTTTCTGTTGTCCATTCAGACTCCCACATTATGGGATTGACTCCTCCACTACCATCCTATAGATTTAACCATAGGAAGTTACATTTGAAACCACTCTGCAACAACAGGCAGGCTTGGTGACTTAAAGTTATGTATATAACTTCGGTTTTATGAATAATATGAGTGACTCAGCGATGGGAGCAGACCTCTCTGCGACCTACAAAAGCATCATACTTAATCTACACCAATATACCCTCATATTGGAGTCGGATGAAAATGACATTTTTCACTCTCCGCCGCTAGGGGCAGTAGCACCATCGCTATAAAGGGGGAGGCGGGGCGTGTCTCACGTCATTCGCAATGAACTTCTTCTCACCCACCCTGCAAGAAGGGTTGTCTGGTGAGTCACTCATGTTATTAATAAAACTGGGGTTATATACATAACCTTAAGCTACCAAGCCAGACGGTATATATGAGATAATAGCCATACGGTATATGAGATAATAAGACAAATAACTGTTTTGTGAAGAAATAACATGAAGCAAATTCATGCAAATTAAGAAAACAATTTTGCACCAATTTACCTTAAATTCCCTGCACATTTAATGCCTATTTAACTTAGCCTGTAAATTTCATGTACATTCAATGTACCGTAAACTCTTACTTAACTCCAACTGTAAATTAATGTAAATCCACTGCCTATTTAACGTCTATTTAACTCAGTCTGTAAATCTCATGTAAATTCAACGTAAATTAATATTTATTATCCACAGAACACTTCACCACTCATGTACATATTGTATATATTTACTCGATTTGATTGCACTTGCAACTTTGTGATTGTCTTTAGTTATCTTCCTACTTCTTATCTCTGTATATTGATGTGACCGCTATGCTGCATACAGACACTAAGACAAATTCCTCGTATGTAACTTGCATACTGTGGCAATAAAAGTGATTCTGATTCTGATTAAATGTATTTTTATTTATTCCTCCATACCATTGTGATTCATGCTCAGCGGAACATCTCTGGCTGCATGTTTGCCTACCTCTGCTCTAGGGGTCTTTAAAAGAAAATAAAAAAATCTGCTGTAAAAGTAGACCACAACATACACGGGTTGTTTCTCCAACAGACCACTGAGTGACTGAGTATGCATTATTTGTGCAAATCTGCACTGGACCCATGACACAACTGCAGTGTGCAGTGCAGTCCACACGATGGACTTCTCACTTGTTTCACCATCTTGAGCCTCAGTCTCACCTGCCAGGCGATGAAGTCCTTCAGTTTCTCAATCTTCTCAAGGTCCTCAGGGTGCTCTTGCATGTACTTGTCATTGAAGAAGGCCTGGAGGAGAGGGAAACAGACAAGTGATTAAGAGTGTATCTATTGGGGGGGGGGGGGTGTTACCATGTAGAGTAGAGACGGGTAGGTGAGAAGAAACAGGCAAAGGAGGTATTGGAGGAGGAAGGACAATTTGAATTGTGGAGAGAAGACGGGGGGACAAAAGACAGAGAGATGGGAGGGAGAAAAATGGAAAGTCAAGGAGGAAAAGATTGAGAGGGGGGTGACAAAAAAAGAAAGGGGGAGGAGTTGAGAAATATTCCGCTGAGACGCTGCATCTTGCCTCCGCCTCCTCCACTCACTGAGAGGAAGAAATGACTCCGCCTCCTCCACTCACTGAGAGGAAGAAATGACTCCGCCTCCTCCACTCACTGAGAGGAAGAAATGACTTGGGGGGGGGGGCAAAGTATTCACATATTGTTCCTGCTCTGACTCACAACGCACCGTTAGAGCTGACAAATATGAATCCATTCTCAGCACTGATATATGTTGAGAACCAACAGTCTATGACTGTTTTATCATCAAACACAAGGTGTCCCCTCACAGATGAGTTGCCACGGTGTTACGCTGAGCAGAATGCGTCACCCAGAAACCAGGGAGAAAATGGGCTGAGAAACGGGGTGGGGAAAGAAGAAGAAGATTGAGTGGAGCCTTTCAGAGAAGACGGGCACCAGCTCATATCAAACAAAAGCAGATTTCTAATGACCTATGACGCAAACATGTGAGTGGAGTGGAATCATATGTGAAAGGATGTAGATGTTGTTACCAAGGTTGATACAGTATATCTTTAACTTATTTGAACTTAATGAAGTGTGCAGTTACTTTCAGGAATATAAATTGTAAAGCGACGATATTTGTTCAGGCCTGTGTAGAAGTTGGAATGCATTTTTCCATGTAGAGGTATAGAGGGAACAGAATGAAGACAGAAATGTGTCATCAAATTGGGCGTCTGCCCGGGTAGCAGCAGCAGATTCCTGTCTACCAACACGAGGGTCACAGGTTCGAGCCCCCGTGTTATCTCCGGCTTGGTTGGGCGTCCATACAGGCACAAATGGCTGTGTTTGTGGTTGGGAAGCCGGATTAAGGGTATGTCTCCTGGTCGCTGCACTAGCGCCTCCTCTAGTCGGCCTGTTCGGGGGGAGGGGAACTGGGGGAATAGCATGATCCTCCCATGGCTACGTCCTGTCGGTGAAACTCCTCGTTGTCAGGTGAAAATAAGCGGCTGGCGACTGCACGTGGGTCAAAGGAAGCATGTTCTAGTTTCCAACTCTCCCCAGATTGGCAGAGGGGTTAGAGCCCAAGTACAATTGGGGGTGGGTATATATATATATGTATATATATATATATATATATATATATATATACACACACACACACACACACACACACACACACACACACATATCTATATACCGGTACATAATATACATCTACATATATATACACACACACACACACACACACACACACACACACACACACACGCATCTATATACATATACACATATATGTATATATACATATATATGTGTGTGTGTATGTGTGTTAGCACTTTGACTCTACCTTCTCATAGTTGGTAAAACCTCCCATGACAGCGGGGTCCACGATGCCATTCAGCAGCATGGAGAGGGGGTTGATGGGGAGGTTGGGATCATTGAGATGCCTCTGCACCATGCTGCTGATCTTCTCATTGGTTAGCTGCATGGTTTCCATGGCATTCTCCAATGGACTGATCTCCTCCTGTGCCACACAGAGTAAGAAAATGCCATCATACATTCTCAACATTTATTCACCTGTATGTCATCAATATAATACCTGCAGTATATAATTATATATATATACACACACACAAATATCACCGCTATTTCTATAAACCTCACCCAAACAATCTAGCTGAATCATTTGTCTTTAATGACTAGGGATGGGTTATTAGAAGATGGGCCTGGGAATCCTTAAGTACACACATACATCATCTAGGATAGGGTAGCAATGAATCATTTTCCACGCTGCCCATACATGAACTTGCAACTGTCAAAGGAAGATGGATAGCACACAGTGTGTACTGTAGGCGAATTTCAATTCCCACGTCAACAAAATGTGATTGGTGAATCTGAGAAAAGATGAATTAAATACTTAGAAACGCTTGTCCCGAAATGACTAAAAGCCTAACTGTGTGTCCGTCATTAATTTTACTACCCACGCGAAAGAGGAATTCCATCCACTCCAATCCATGACACTCCACATGGGGGGAACATCATGACTGAATAAGGACGGACATAACGATAAGATTTCCTTTGCAGGCTACTAATAAGAAAGTGGGGGAAACATTTGTGGATTGTCTGTGTAAATGTCAGATTTAGGCCCCAGCCAGAAAATAGGCATGTTGTGCCAGAGTGACAAATCTCCAATCTGTGCCAGTTTGTCCCAGGCCAGCTGGGTAAAAAGCATTGTCAGGTGGAGGGCTTTAGCTGGGCGAATTTCAGCCCAGTCATTAAGCCTTAAACAGAGAGGCTGACCTGGGGGATCCGGCCTCGCCCTGGCTCGTCTGGAGGGCAAGCTGCTCCAACTCCAGACAATTGGAGATCTCCGCCCACCAATCGTCTGGGAACTTCTTCTCAAAGATAGTAGTTTGCACGGCCGCTAGCAAACCTACGCCCCTTTGTCAAGTTACCGGAAATGACGCTCTCCCGCCATTATCCTCCGTAGTGAAACAAACTGGAGATACAGCAAATCACTTTGTGATGGAGAGAACTATAAAAAAATATTGAACATGGATGTCCCGAGCAACATTCGATTATTTGATTCCGCTTTATCCGCTTTATTCTGCATGTCACCACCCCTTCTGCATGTCACCACCCCTTCTGCATGTCACCACCCCTTCTGCATGTCACCGCCCCTTCTGCATGTCACCACCCCTTCTGCATGTTACCGCCCCTTCTGCATGTCACCACCCCTTCTGCATGTCACCGCCCCTTCTGCATGTCACCGCCCCTTCTGCATGTCACCACCCCTTCTGCATGTCACCACCCCTTCTGCATGTCACCACCCCTTCTGCATGTCACCGCCCCTTCTGCATGTCACCACCCCTTCTGCATGTCACCGCCCCTTCTGCATGTCACCACCCCTTCTGCATGTCACCACCCCTTCTGCATGTCACCACCCCTTCTGCATGTCACCACCCCTTCTGCATGTCACCACCCCTTCTGCATGTCACCGCCCCTTCTGCATGTTACCGCCCCTTCTGCATGTCACCGCCCCTTCTGCATGTCACCACCCCTTCTGCATGTCACCGCCCCTTCTGCATGTTACCGCCCCTTCTGCATGTCACCGCCCCTTCTGCATTTCACCACCCCATGTCACCGCCCCTTCTGCATGTCACCGCCCCTTCTGCATGTCACCGCCCCTTCTGCATGTCATCGCCCCTTCTGCATGTCACCGCCCCTTCTGCATGTCACCGCCCCTTCTGCATGTCATCGCCCCTTCTGCATGTCACCGCCCCTTCTGCATGTCACCGCCCCTTCTGCATGTCACCGCCCCTTCTCATGTCACCGCCCCCTTCTGCATGTCACCACCCCCTTCTGCATGTCACCGCCCCTTCTGCATGTCACCACCCCTTCTGCATGTCACCGCCCCTTCTGCATGTCACCGACCCTTCTGCATGTCACCACCCCTTCTGCATGTCACCACCCCCTTCTGCATGTCACCGCCCCCTTCTGCATGTCACCACCCCTTCTGCATGTCACCACCCCTTCTGCATGTCACCACCCCTTCTGCATGTCACCACCCCTTCTGCATGTCACCACCCCTTCTGCATGTCACCACCCCCTTCTGCATGTCACCGCCCCCTTCTGCATGTCACCGCCCCTTCTGCATGTCACCACCCCTTCTGCATGTCACCGCCCCTTCTGCATGTCACCACCCCTTCTGCATGTCACCGACCCTTCTGCATGTCACCGCCCCCTTCTGCATGTCACCACCCCTTCTGCATGTCACCACCCCTTCTGCATGTCACCACCCCTTCTGCATGTCACCACCCCTTCTGCATGTCACCACCCCTTCTGCATGTCACCACCCCCTTCTGCATGTCACCGCCCCCTTCTGCATGTCACCGCCACTTCTGCATGAAGGCCCGCCCTGAAGACTCTCAGGATTGCTTCGGCAATGCAGGTTTTTCTTTACTCTCTAATAGTTTCCACTCAGTTTGAACAAGGAAAGCTGGGGGAAAGTTCTCAATCTCTGGTTGAGCTAAGCAGATAGAGACTGAGAACTATGTCTAGCTCCATCCCAGCCTGAAGGAAGATACCTCTACTCTGAATAGTGTTGTAATGGAGAATAGCACTATGTAGAATCACAGGTCAGGGCAAATCAATTGTATGTACTGCTTATTATTATTATTGTTATTATTATATTTTGTATTTGAATATATTCAAATTAATGTTTTGTTTAGAGGGAATAGTTGAAAACCAGCCCAGCTAAAGATAACCACTGAAAGTCATGAGAGAACACACCATAGGAATAGGGAGAGACGTGGGGACTGTGTGTGTGTGTGTGTGTGTGTGTGTGTGTGTGTGTGTGTGTGTGGGGGGGGGGGGGGGGGGGGGAGTGGCTGATTGTGAAATGAGAGAGAAGTGCCATTTTCTGAGGCTAATCGCCAGCGCAGACATGAAAGGGACTAATCAAAGCGACAAATAAAGAGTAATTGATTTCAGAATGCTTAGCCAGACTAATTACTCTAAGTAGCACATTTGTTTATGGAGAAAATAACGCCACATTAAGAGGATGAGGCAGGCGTGTGGGCTCTGACTGATATTGTAACGCGCTCCTCCTGGACTTCAACTGATACGACTGTACCGCTATTTCTGCGCGCTCCGGCTTCCCAGACAACAGAACACAACTGCCCAGAATACAGAGACGGGCCCCACGTTTTAATTAGTCAAACAACAGAGCTAAAATAATACAAGTTGAATTTCAGCGCTTTCAGTGGGACGGAGGGGAGAGGTGCCCGTTCCCAAGTGCTACCATAACACTAAAGTCATTTACTGTGGTGAGGCCGACCTCTCATCAACAGGTTCTCAATACGCCAATCCAGGTAATTCTATAAAGGGGAAATCGACAGTGAGTGAGTTCTGAACTCAATGGCCGGCTCTCTTCGTGGTATTTCCCCTTTGGAGCGATTTCCCGTGGAAACAGGCTTTAGAAAGAGCGCTTGATAAAATCAATGCGGGGCCTCTGGCAGAGGGAGATGGTGCCCTGACGTTAGCGCAGGGAGTGGCACGCCTGCGTCCACGCCGCCGTCTACGCCGCTTACGTGGACAAATCAGATCGATTGCCTCTGAACAAAGGCCGCAGATCCTCATCTGATTAGGAGGCCGGCCTCGGCATACTCACTGTGGAGACGCACTTGACTTCGAACCAACGCAGGATGCCCGGTAGTTTGTATGCGGTGGTGTAGGTAGTCCTCTCGATCCACATGTTCTGCAGATGAAAGGACAAAGAGAAAGAAAATAAACCCACTTCAAACTCTGAAAGAGCACGGTGCCATTTAGGGAGACGGGTGGAGAACTCTGCGGGCACGACGACGAGGCAATTTGCTGTTGATTTTGTTCCAAATAACATTGTGGAAATCATGTAATGGTGGTTTGCTAAAAGCCCATCAGCCGTGGGAGCAGGTAGAATAGACGTCATGTTTGTTATGTGTGTTTGAGCAGCGCGTCCTGCAGCAGCCTGCCTGGGTGGCAGCTCATTAACACCCAGCTCACAGGCAGCCCGAATCGTGAGGAAAATAAAACACGCCACAGGAAGAGGCAAGCGATTATGTCCCTTGGGAGGGGGTTTCAGCAATCATTCCTGTTTCAACAGTGTGTCAGAGGAAAAGAAAATATCCCCATTTGAACAATTAAGTGGATCAGGTTGAAACAGCCTCTGAGCGTACTTACTATTATTGCACGGTGACAAGGTTCAGAGAGACGCAAATGACACAGAAGTGCGTGTATGATACTGTATGTTTAATAGCTTTGACAGAAACAATGTGTCAGAAGTGTGTGTATGATCCTGTATGTTTAATAGCTTTGACAGAAACAATGACACAGAAGTGTGTGTATGATCCTGTATGTTTAATAGCTTTGACAGAAACAATGACACAGAAGTGTGTGTATGATCCTGTATGTTTAATAGCTTTGACAGAAACAATGTGTCAGAAGTGTGTGTATGATACTGTATGTTTAATAGCTTTGACAGAAACAATGTGTCAGAAGTGTGTGTATGATCCTGTATGTTTAATAGCTTTGACAGAAACAATGACACAGAAGTGTGTGTATGATACTGTATGTTTAATAGCTTTGACAGAAACAATGTGTCAGAAGTGTGTGTATGATACTGTATGTTTAATTGCTTTGACAGAAACAATGTGTCATCTTAGCAATATGTAAGCGGGCCTCCATGGCAGGGCAGGAGGAGAGCTATGAGTCTGTCAGCATAACAGAGTAAGGCTGTGTGATGATGAGTCAAATGCATCATCCTGGCTGCAGCTCTGCTCAACTGATCCCTGCTAGAAATATGGACCCAATTTACTCTATGAGAAGTGTGAATGGGTTTAATTGATTGAATGGATGTGGCCTTGTCATTTGTAACCTGGACGTTAAATGAGCTGTATTGAGCAGCAAATAGCCAGCAAGGTTTAGTATATTTAAAGTCGAGCTGAACCCAAAAATGACTTTTCTTTTCTTTTAGTTCAAATACCTGGATATGCAGTGCACCTATTTAATAATGTATGCAAACAAAATCACAACAATCTAATTTCTTTAGTTTTTCACACTTTTTCACATCAAAAGTTCATTTTTCAATATTTCATTGATAACAGTAATGTACAGTTTGCTGACGTCACCTACTGTAGTACTATCAAATTTCTACCCCATTTCAACCAATGATATCACGACATTTCTTCATTTCTGGATAATTTTCTCTTCCAAATTAAGTCGAAAATGGCGCCTAGTGCCTGTCATCTGGCAGAATTCCTATCCCATAAACTAACTACTAACTTGGCCAATTGTTAGAAACATGAACAAAAAACAAAAACTATAATCTCTAAGAATGCAAAGAAATGTAACTGGCTCGTTAAAACGCGCATTCCAGGGTAATCGTATCGTTACAGCAGCGATAATGGCGCGCGCATCCGAGAGCTTGGTTGTCAGGGGTCGCACTTCGGAGATTCCAGGCCGACGTGCTGCACTCTTAGCCTGGGTAAACCCAGCCCCCACGTGACCTGCTCTCAGAGTTCTCAGAACCAGAGGTCTGAGAGCAGGTCACGTGGGGGCTGGGTTTACCCAGGCTACTGCACTCTCCTCTCGGCAACACGAAGGCAGCTGGCTGCCTGCGGCTCGCTGAGCTCCACTCCTCCCGTCAAAAGGCTCTTCCCGAGGGGAGCGCCACAACACACTGAATCCCACTCGATTTGGAGGCGGAACATGCCAGGATTGGCCAAAGCCCAATCCAGTCCCCAGAATTGTCAAATAAAATCATCGACATGATACTATGACCCGCCTCTCAACCTGTCATCTTAGACAAACAATGTTTTCAGTCTGAAACGGACTCATTATGCACGTGACGAACAGGTTCAGTTCGACTTTAATCCAATATGTACTAAAATACATACAATAATGCTAAAATTGATGATGGCTGATAATACTATTTTATGATTAAAAAAAAGGTCCAAGGCACTCTTCTGGCAGAAAGTAAAAAACCTTTATTTACTGTAGATGGCTATTTCATTTTGGAAGGTTTAAAAACATAGCTAGTGCATGTTAAAAGAGCTGGGACATGACCAACGCGTAGCGGCACAAACAGCCTTCTTCAGGGTACTACTACTACTTTATGATGATGATGCTACTACTACTAATGCTACTAATTAGCCATCGTGTTTCATAGCATTAGTAACGCAAATTCGCTTCAGTTAAGTTAGATTTGAAAGAGCATAAACATCATTTTTATAATCATAATATGGGTGAATCATACATTAAAAAGAATATCATGGGAGAAAAAAAGATTAATTACCGCAAACTCGTTGTCCGGGTCCTTCTCTCCCTTCCTCACTGGCCTGGAATACTGGAATTTATGGACTTCATTTACTGTGTAGAAGCTGGGGAGGAGAGACCAGCACCCGAGTCAATTAAAAAAAGTGAAGCTGGGGAGGAGAGAGACCAGCACCTCGAGCAAATTAAAAGTGTCATGGGCAATCTACAGCTTGATTCAAAGGTTGATTGCTTTGCTTCAGGTCAGACACAGGACACGCCGCTTCCACAGCGGGTTCACCGGGAGCTTTGGCATTTAGCATGTCGGCAGGCTGTCTACGTACGGCAGACATGGCCTCATCTACATGGGGAAGGAAACGCATTTATTTTGGGCATTGGAGGCATCTCCTGGATCCTGGAGCCAGTCGTCTTCAGTCAGACAGGTGGAGGAGCTGCGGCATGCATGACAGAGGCAGTGGCAGGGAAGACCTCCCCAAGTCAGGTTAATAGACTTTTCACACCGGGAAGATGACGGTGTCACAGTGGCTGCGGGGAGCAGCTGTCTGGGATCCACGTCGTACATAGACATGTGCACATGCTTACTCCCACACAGACACATGCTATATCTCTCTCTCTCTCTCTCTCTCTCTCTCTCTCTCTCTCTCCATCTTTCTATCTGTCTCTCCTGCAGTGACAAATTCACATTCATGGTGAGAGAGGACTCTCCTGGGGAACTGAGTATAATGCCTATTACCAGCATACGGCATACTGCATTTTCTATTAAAAAACAAACAAAAACAAAAACATGCCATATGGTTCACTGAGTGGAGTTTGACTTTATTAGCCAACTGTCATGAATAAAGTATCAAAAGAATCAATGCCGTTTCAAAGCCGATGCCCTTTTCTGTTTGTAGTAGCAGCTACAGGAACGTAGCGTTCAAACGGGGCCGCTCTACTTTGAACAAATGGAATTGTTTGTGTTCTGCTGATGAGATGTGTGCGTTCTGTGTGCCCCCGCTGGCAGACGAACAGAACGGAGCACACAGAGACCCTGTGTGCTCTGTTCAAGCTCCACAGGGGCAGACAGCCTGGACCCGGGCCTTACTGCTCCTGCACTCACAGCCACTTCTGTTGTACCTCAAATACTAAATACTAATACCTCTGGGACCGGCCACCGACGTTGCTCCACCCCCTCCCCTGTGGGGAGAAGCCGCATCCGGGTTGTCATGGCGACGCCTCAGCGTGGCTTGAGCCTAAAAAAAAACAACAACCCCAGAGCCTTGGAGCTTCTGATCTAATAAACAGATGAATAAAGCAGCTCAAGGCAGCTCGGCCACCCCAATTAGGGCTTTTACATTCCATTAGCCGGCGGGCTGGAGATGAGGCAGTGGCACGGTCTGGACCAAGCAAGGTCAGATGGGGTATGCTCCGCCTAGCGCTGTGACCCCTCAGCTCGTACAGCTCAGTCTCATTGCTATGCACCGCTGATCTTTTGCACCGAATGAGAGAGTACAAATGAGACAAAACGCAGAGAGAGAGAGAGAGAGAGAGAGAGAGAGAGACACGGAGAAACCAAGGTGAGCCAGAGATCAAAAGAACGTGACAGCGGTGGGGGCAGAGTGAGAATGAGAGCGAGAGAGAGAGAACAGAGAGTGAGTGAGAGAGAGAACAGAGTGAGTGAGAGAGTGAGAGAGAGACAGCCAGAGAGAGAGAGATAGAGAGAGACAGGCAGAGAGAGAGAGAGAGATAGAGACAGGCAGAGCAAACAGTTGTGGTGTGGAACTGGCCTCTATCTCTCCCCACACAGGGCAGTCTAATCCAGGCTATGGACAGAGTTACATATTCCAATCAGAGCCTGTTAGCAAACAAGCCGACAGGCTGCTGCAGGGATCAATGCAGGGGAATGTGACCAATGCCGCGGGCCTGTGTGATAACATCAGCGCCCGGATAGATTTGCCTAAAGGTGAAATCTCCATCCTTTGGAAAAATACAAACATTTCTGAGTAAATACCTTCTTTTAATTATGTCCAGTGTTGCAATGGGTGGCGTCGGCCCCGGACATATCAAAGTGAATTTACACAGCTGAGCGATGTGGCGCGTGGTTGGCATGCAAGCTGGGCAAACAAGCCGGCGCACAGGTGCCCGGTGTTTGCCGGGACCCGGCACACCGTGCCAAGGCGGTAATAATGTCGGGGAAACGTCGTACCGGGAGGCTGGAGGAAGTTAATAAGCAAGAGGACTACAAGAAGGTCAACCTCTGTTTGTTCTACACACACACACACACACACACACACACACACACAATTTACATTTAGATTTATTCACCACCTCCTCTTCGTTCAGTGTGTGCGGGGGAAATAAATTGGGCTAGCTGGATTAAAATGCGTGCAGTGTGATTTTGAAATAACACACACTCTGTCTGTAATTGTAAATTAGTCTTCAAGAAGCGGGGAATATCCTGCTTACCTCACTATTTGTTCAGAGACAGGTTTGTTTTGGAACTTGGCAGGGAGGTCCAGGATGGGTTTCACTGTGAAACACTGGATGTCTTTAGCAGAAACATCAAGGGAAAAAACATGAAAAATAGCAATAAACAACTAACGGTGAATGAAAATAGATTCCTCATGAGCTACAGTATACTGTACATGAAGGAGAAATGCACACGGATAATTAGTGTGTGCATCATGACTTAGGAGAGTATGGTTGTGATGTTTCTCTTCATTTTGTGTGCTGTAAAGCTGGTGGTTCTAAGAACATTTCAGTCAGGACCACTTTAGTCAAAAGAAAGCATTTATGCCCTTCTGGAGTGGTTCTATTTAGCGGTAAAGGTCTTTGCACACACAGTTCGATTGTTTTCATATGCGTGTTTTTTAATCCGTCATCTGAAAACACAGACGGGTCCCAGCTCGCAAAAATCTATTGACTGATGCAAAAAACGCAGAAAATCGAACCTCGTTCGAAAACTTAAATGACGGACGTAATTGTCGGACTCGGTGTGTCAATGATGATTGACACAAATGAGGTCGTATTCTTTTTTTTTTCGTGCGTCAATTTCGGACGAAAATACGGAATTGGTGTGCAAAAGGTATAAGGCTCGGTTCTGGGAGCTCCCTGCCCTTCCATGTGCTTACATGGAAAGGCTAAAGGCCTATGTCCACCGCCTGCGTTACGGCTCCGCGCAGCTACCTGAACAGACCCAGACTCATGTAATCTGTCAGACGCATGCGGGATCCCACAAAAAAAGAACAGGTGCGTATATTTTCCGTACCGCATGTACTATTGCCCATCTATTAACATGGACGAGATTCTGTTCCGGCAGTTTCACCAGATCTGCACGGAGCTGTACAGCATCTGGTGTATATTTGGTTTAAGGCATGGAGAGCAAAGACCCCAGGTACAGTACAGAGCAGAACAGAAACAACAGAAATAACACTGTTTAAGTCAGACACAGCATGAAAGGAGGAGCTGGGGTGGAGGTGGGTTGTTTAAGTCAGACACAGCATGAAAGGTGGAGCTGGGGTGGAGGTGGGTTGTTTAAGTCAGACACAGCATGAAAGGTGGAGGTGGGTTTTAAATAAAGCGCTGTGTATGAGATTAGCCAATTGAAATCCTAGAAGGGAATCAGCTGAGCCATCAGGCTGGGTTACTTTGTCAGCTGAGCTTGACTTCGTGGCCTGCCTGAAATTAAAATAAAATGATCCTAGCAAAAAAGTCATCAAAATAAAGAGGACAATAAGGATACACTGTCCAGGGGAGGTCTTGGTGTCTTCGCTGGGCGGAGTGGTCGTCTTCATCTTCTCTGCGTTGGGGAACTGCGTGAGGAGGCGAGCCTCAAAGTCCTCCCTGCGCTCATACTCCTTCCCACGGTAAATGAACATTTTGTTCTGGGGGATGGACAACAAATGAGATGGTGAGACCTTTGGACGTGTATGTGTGTCATGCACACGCACACCACCATACAGACACCATGACAGCAAGCACACAATCTGCACACGCAGGTGGGCACTAATTCACACTCACTACGCGCTCAAACATAGCCATAATTGATCAAAGCAGAGGAAAGGAATATGGCAGCACTTAAAGATACAATGTAATTTAATGGGTCATTTCAGCGGCACATTAGATCCAGTGGCTAACATTCATTGGGTGACAGTAGTGGGGGAAGGAGGCAAGGGACAATGACAAAGTTAGATGGGAACACATTTGCAAAATATAATATAATTTGGCATGGTACTTCTTCTCCATATTAAACACTTGAAAACGAGGGCGACAGCAAATTCTTAGCGCCTGGCTGAGGTCATTGTGGGCCTACTGTACATGGGGAGGGACGCGTGCTGTAGCGAATTGGCACACTGCGCACAATCCAAATGGCTACTAGCAGTCTGCTGGGGGCTGTGGCCCAGGCTGTGGGTTCAGGCTGTGGGTTCAGGCTGCTGCAATGTGCTGCTGGAGAAGTGGATTGAAAAGCACTGCAGTGGTACTAATGCCTCGGCTATTTCAATCAACACTTCATCACTGGCCAAGCAGCTGAGAACGGGCCCTCATCACACTGTTCACAGCACTTTGGTAATAGGAGCTTGAACTACCCTGGACACCAGCAAGCTCCACATCTCATACACGGCTGCTTGAGATTCATTTGCTCCATTCATTAGTAAGACACGGGCCTTACACAGAGAACAGAGCTGTAGAGTAAGGATTTCATTCAGATGGAATAGCCATTTAGTACGGACAGCTTTGAATCATACCTACTTTCTCCTGCCATGTTGGCTTCTTTCCTTCGTAGCCCCTTGCTGCACAGAAGCTAGCACACAGCAGGCTGCACACTCATGTACAGCACACAGCAGGCTGCACACTCATGTACAGCACACAGCAGGCTGCACACAGCAGGCTGCACGCTCATGTACGGCACACAGCAGGCTGCACGCTCATGTACAGCACACAGCAGGCTGCATGCTCATGTACAGCACACAGCAGGCTGCATGCTCATGTACAGCACACAGCAGGCTGCATGCTCATGTACAGCACACAGCAGGCTGCACACTCATGTACAGCACACAGCAGGCTGCATGCTCATGTACAGCACACAGCAGGCTGCACACTCATGTACAGCACACAGCAGGCTGCACACTCATGTACAGCACACAGCAGGCTGCACACTCATGTACAGCACACAGCAGGCTGCATGCTCATGTACAGCACACAGCAGGCTGCACACTCATGTACAGCACACAGCAGGCTGCACGCTCATGTACAGCACACAGCAGGCTGCACGCTCATGTACAGCACACAGCAGGCTGCATGCTCATGTACAGCACACAGCAGGCTGCACACTCATGTACAGCACACAGCAGGCTGCACGCTCATGTACAGCACACAGCAGGCTGCACGCTCATGTACAGCACACAGAAGCTAGCACACAGCAGGCTGCACACAGAAGCTAGCACACATCAGGCTGCACGCTCATGCACAGCACACAGCAGGCTGCACGCAGAAGCTAGCACACAGCAGGCTGCACACAGAAGCTAGCACACAGCAGGCTGCACACTCATGTACAGCACACAGCAGCTAGCACACAGCAGGCTGCACGCTCATGTACAGCACACAGCAGGCTGCACGCTCATGTACAGCACACAGCAGGCTGCACGCTCATGTACAGCACACAGCAGGCTGCACGCTCATGTACAGCACACAGCAGGCTGCATGCTCATGTACAGCACACAGAAGCTAGCACACAGCAGGCTGCACACAGAAGCTAGCACACAGCAGGCTGCACGCTCATGTACAGCACACACACCTCCATTTCACAATTAATTAAATGAATTGCATGAAATATGCCTGTGACCATTTTCAAATGAGCTTCCTTTGACAGATAAGGCGACAAAAGCACATCGACTTCCAGAGTGATCCATTCCAACCGCCGGAGGATCAGCCAAACCTGCCTGACAATAAGCAGCTGCAATTCTCCACTGGTGAACAACTGCAACATTTGTTTTCTATTTTGCTCAAAAATCATTCAACTACGGAATAAGCTCTCACAAGCATTCACATGAGCCAAGCACATTTACGTGGGATTGTTTAGCATTCTGGTGGTGTGTGTGTATGTCACAATTTTTCATTCTCATTAGTCTCAAACACAGACTGTCTAGTTATTATGGCAAAGAAAATCACTGTCATTGAGAGAATAATTCATAGTAAAATGATCTTTCTTTCTTGGATGGTGACAACAGTTAGTGCTGCCGCTACATTAACAGACTTCAATTAAACACAGAGAAGATTTGAAAGGTTCTTTGGGATTGTTCCCAGATTGCCCCTCCAGATTTTTCTCCCATTTTCTCCCCAGTTGTACTTGGCCAATAGACCCTTTTCATGGGGGCCATTTTGTGTCGAAAAGGCAGGGTAAAGACAGGTGCAAGCAAAACACTAATGAGGGTTTCCAAATTCCATGATTGGAATTTGGAAACCCTCATTAGTGTGTTGCTATTAGTGGTAACGAAGTACCACTGCCGGTGTCAAAACAGTAATGGCTGGCTCCATCGCTCTCCCGGCTCGAACAGTAACATCAACGTTCATTGACTTTACACAACCATAAGTGCAGTTATTGCGGAAATAGACTCAATAACAACAATTAAACAAGAACAGGAGTATGCAACAGCGGAGTTTCTCGACGGAGAAGACAATTTGACTGGATCCGACGCTGATTGGCTGAAGGAGTTGTCTGTCAAGGCAAGTACTTCCACCCACTGAAATTATGGAATTATTATCCTAGCTTTTATCAAGAGGTTGTTCAAGAAATTTGAGAGCATTGTTTATCAATGGCAGTTGGCAAACATATGTATGTGCATTACCGCCACCTACTGGAGTTTGATGTCCTCTTCATAGTGTTGGAAGAAAACCGCCCACACGGGACTAGGGGTGGGAATCGCTGAGTAGCTCACGATACGATATCGTCACGATACTTGGCCCTCGATAACGATATTATCACGATACAGCGATACTGCGATAATCGATATATTGGAAGACGATACATCACGATACCTGTGTAACTGAAGAGAAAAAAATACCCCTAAAAGGCAAGAAGCAGGTATTATGTATTTATTAGCAGAATTGACATGAACTCTCTCAGAGTTCACTCACTCACTCATACCATTTTCGATACCACGGAGGAAAAGTTACACATTAAGTCTTTTTATTATTATTATTAAAACAAGAAAACCTATATAACCTACCTACCTATATAATTTCTAAAAGTAGATATTAATGATCAAACATTTCCATTCATGTAGCCTACAGTATTTATGTTTTTGTTTCAACTACAAACATAAATAAACGTCAACTTGAAACTATGTTTGAACTACCACACACAGCATAATATTTTAGCCTGTTTATAAAAAAAAAAAAAATTTTTTTTTTTTTTAATAAACATATCGATACTTGGTGCCAGTGTATCGATAACGTATCGCAAGTGGAAATATCGCGATACCGTGAGTATCGATATTTTGTCCCACCCCTACACGGGACAGCCTAAAACTAAACCAAATGCACCCACAAACGACCCAGGGATATTTGATTGGTCAACATTATACTGGCATTCTATTGGTGGCCTTTTTGATAGGGATGTGTCACTAAAAATCCAAGAGCAGACCAAAAATCCAAGAGGACAAATTCCAAGAGAGAGCACACTCCGTTTGAATGGAAGGACAGACTTTGAGCACAAGCAGACAAAATCGAAGTTCAAGGAGGGGATATCTGAATGTGAGTGCATGAAATCTGTCCATAAAGAAAAGTTTTGAGTGCGAGCGTAAAGTTTTGAGTGCAAGCGTATAGTTTGAGGACAAGCATAGTAAATCTGAGCACACGCAGGGGCTTTTTGAGTCCAAGGGTCGAAAATATGAACGTGAAATTGATAAATAATGCTCTCAAATTTCTTGAACAACCTCTTGAATTAAGATTCTAATTTAATTCCATATTAAATGACTGTGCACAGCCTGGAGTCCAGACGGAACCGCAGAACCAAACAGAATGTGAGTTCATGAATCCGGATGGTTTTAACCAGGCTGTTGTGAGGATCAGATGAGGTTCAACTCAAGTGGAGTCTGGTGAAAAGGTCATCTGCGTTCACGCCAAACAAAAAGCTTTTCTTCATCTCCGTCAGTGTGCTCAGGGCTCTTATCTGTCTGAGGAGCATTTAGTATGATAGAACATGACAGCCCATATCCCAGTGTCTGGGAATGTGCTGTGTTAGGATACATATTTCAAAGCAACTTTCAGACCCTCAGCTCTTCTTTAAGCCGAGTGCTCACAAGAAACTCAATACAGGGATTAAGTTCAGTTTACTATTGATAGGAAGAGAAGGGAGAGGAGGGGAAATATGGCAATTAAGTTCAGAAGAAATCAGTCTTTGAAATAATGAGAATAACTTCTGCCTCTCTTAAGACTGAAAGCAAGTTACGATTCTTTATAGATCAGATACAATACCAGCTTTCCATCTGGCTTCGGAGCTGCTTGACATGGTTTTATTTCAAGGTTGAAATGACGACTTAGATACACATGATGCGCCTGTCTTTACAATGCCTTGATTGCCCTGGTAACTGGGGCATTTCAGAGTCTCCAAGGGCACCCATGCACCAGCCAACAACAGCCTCCGGGGTTTCACATCGCAGACCAGTGACTCTATTGTGTCTGCGGCTCCAAATGGAGTTCCGTGGTCTATAGAGCATTATACGTTTGGCAAATATCCTGGTGTCTAATCGCATTAACAACTAATACATCATAAGGAGGTGAATTAAGCACCCTTGCATAAAATCAATGCTTAAGGGGGTGGATACAAAATGCCTTTATCAGAGTATTGATTTTCTCATGTAATTGACTATTCCCCGAGGCCTAGGCGATGCTGCAACACAAACCGCAATACAGAGAGTCAAACAAAATCCCTGCCAACTGCATTTGTCTTCATTATTAGCCCATAGATGAATACTTCCCAGTGTATTCACGCAGACAGTTGTGCATTAATATGTAATTATGAAACATATCAAAAGGGGGCACAATCTCAGAGCCGCTAAACAGGACAATGTGAAGGCCATGAGGCAAACGCACTGACTATAATTGCTGTATAAACAATGCGTTTCTAGCTCACTGTCAGGACAGAGCGCCTCGGCTATTTGGCTGCATTCATCCAACAACGCTTAATCAGACTATAAATGTTGCAGGGGAAATAATAATTGAGATAAAAAAGGGTTGCAGCCGAGGGTGATATTTACTGGGCTGAGTGTGCAGATCAGCTTGTATCCTGCAGCGTAAAAGAATACATTATTTCAAAAGATAAATGAACTGAGCTGTGGAGATAAGTCTTGATAGTCCATTTCATTTCAGGGAAGTGCCATTTCAACCAGGTCAATTAGCAACAAAGTCTTATTTGCTAAGACACCTTGGCATACACCTGCTCTGGTTCTTTGGGGTGAGGTCGAACCCCTGCCAACAGAATAAAAGGGCGAGAAGAGAAGAAAGAGGACTCAATGTAATCCTCAAAGGCCTTTTAAATAGCAAGTCAGATCAGGCCAGTGCAGCTTGCCCTACACTATAATGGAGTTTCTGCCCTGCCACGTGAAAGGGGTTAGGGAGGGTACGTGGGAAAAATGGCGGCGAGTGGTAAAACAACCTAACCTTGCAAGGCAGATGGATTCGCACGAGGTCATGAGATCAGATCACACGATTTGTTTGTGAAAACAAAGACCAGGTTAAAAAAACAACCCGCTGAAAAGGATGTTGTTCACAATGGAATGAAAAGGAGTATGATCGCAGGAGCACTTGGCGCATTCCAATTGTATTGGGAACTAAGAATTTCCCCGGTCAAAGACAGGAACGCCCCCCTGTGACGTCACCTGACCTCGGATTTGCTGCCCCAATCTCGGGGATTCTCACCAACCCTGGCCCCTGACCTCAAAATCCAAGATGGCAGCTCCACGCTTCAACAGTAGTGAAAGTTGTAGTAAATACTGTTTCTTAGCACTTTTGTCTTATGTGTGTCTGTCTAAATTTCATCTTTGGACATGTTGCTATGGTGTTGATAAAATGTGGATAAATGATGATGTTGATAAAAAATGTCTGGAATTCGCACCAGAGAGGAAAGCCAGAGCTTCAATATACAGCACCCCTGCCTTATAACGAAGGGAACGCATTTAAAAGGCAGACCAGTCATCCTCCCTCATCCTTCCCCGGGCGCTGCACAGTGGCTGCCCACTGCTCCTAGTTCTAGGAAGGTTCCTAGTAGAGGATGGGTCAAATGCAGAGGATGAATTTCCCCAAGGGGATAAATAAAGGATAACTTAACTTAACTCAGCTCTACCGCTATTTTTTCTTCTCCTCCGTAAACTCTGAAGAAACCCGACCTAAAACTATGCCCGCTATGACGCAGCATCACAAAGACATATCCCTAAATCAAGAGAGAGAGAGGGAGAGACAGAGAGAGACCTCACTTCACTCTCCTAATTTTAATTTAATTAATCTTTGGACAGTGCTTCCACATCTCACTCAGCTCTCTGTTTTTTGTGTGTGTGCAGGGAGTCAACCCTCTCTGCCCCCCCTCTCTCTCTCCCTCTCTCTCTCTCACACACTGAAGGGCATCCGTCCAGCATGTTCTGGGCGTCCTCTGCAGCCCAATGGAGCAGCTGTTTATAAATCAGTTTGTTTTCCTGTGAGTGAGCGAGCGGCTGGAAACTGGACTGAAAGGGAAGCTCAACAGCGCTTTGCCGCCACAATATCCAAAAAAGCGTGGGAGTGACGGATGTGTGGATCGCATATGCCGAGGCGCTACGAGCTACGCTGGCACCGCTCAACCTATTGACTGTTTGTTTTGACAAGTAGCTCACCCACACTGAGCAGATGGTGGAAGAGATATTGGCCTTGTGAAGGTTTCAGAGTCATACCTGCCAACGCTCCCGATTTTCGCGGGAGTCTCCCAATTTTTAAACCTTTCTCCTGCTGTGATCCCGATTGGTCATTTCTCCTGTTAATCTCCCGATTTCAATCAAATGGCTGTAGCAGGCCCAGTTTTAAAGTCAGAGTGAAGTATCTGGTGTCATACGAAACTAGAAGACCAAAGGAATCGATTGGTACCAACCATGCCACGCCAAGCTTGTCGGCAAGGGGGCTAAATAACGCTCCAAAGTTAGGCAAAATTTTAGCGAGGGAAAAACTGGCATGGCCATTTTCAAAGGGGTCCCTTAGGCTCGCACTGCAAGATGAAAATGGTTTCTTCTATGGATACCTACAAGTCTCCCCTTTACAGAGAGGGTAGCACGAGCATTTTTGCACAAGGCAGCATAAATTGACAGAACAATGTTTGATCATATCACTGATCTGATTTGGGGGGGGGGGGGGGGTGCATTTGCTGATACACCAGATTTTTTTTTGTTGGTGTGCGTGTGCTTACCCGGAGGAAGGAGGGGAAGCCCATGCCGTAATATCCAACAGCAAAGTAGTCTGGTCTGGGCCGGATGACCTTCACGATGTTCTCGTAGAACTGGGCCTGCTTCCGCTATTTGGGCACACAAGGGTAAGCTTCTGAGACATGGAGGTTAAGAGGAAAACTCCACGCATTCCACTAATGTCTGTAAGCACAAAAACAGCTGTAGATGTACACACATGAGCACATGTGCAACACCAGCCCAAAGTTTGGACACACCTGATTGAATGTACAAGATTTTTCATCATATATTTTTCATAAAGCCATTTTGATCTGAAGGCTTATGCTTAAATGATTGAAATTTGTTTCTTAGACAAATATAACTACCGTAGTGAAGTTGATGCCTGTGTATGAATTTCTTTTTTTTTATTTCTTTTTTTATTTTTACCTTTATTTATACAGGGAAAGGCCCTTGAGAGCGAACTCTCATTTACAAGAGCGCCCTGTTACAAAGAACACATACAGAAATGTACAGACTTTCCAAAGCATTTGCCGTTTCAGGCAAATAGTGGCTACCTTTCTAAGAATCTAAAATAGAATACTTTTTTTTTTTTTTTGTCATTTCATAGTTTGATGGATTTACTATTATTCTCTAAAATGTGGAAAATAGGAAAAAAAGATAAAAAGAAATTGAAGTCAAGACGAAAAACGAGATGTGTCCAAACAAGACACAAGATCTTCTGTATCACTATCATTTTAGAGTAATAATCCATATAGTATTGCAATAACTTCCTTGACTCCAACCACGTCAATACGGCATGTACAGTTCAGCACCACAGATATAACTTAACATTATACTGTAACATTACTTACCAAGGATGCACTGAGCTGCTCAAAGTCAAACATTTCATTCTCGTACTGCTCAGCCAGCTCCTTCCCCAAAATAATTGCCTCCTCCCACATCTATTGGACACATAAACAGAGGCCGTTAGTAAATGAGTTAATTATCCAGGTACAAGTTAAGAGGAGGAATATTCCATTCGCAGTCAATTGCACAGCACAAACTACCTAACAGGCAGTGGTATTCAATGTAAACTTGCCGTTTCGAAAACAAATAAATCTGAATGCTATTGAGCTGCACCTGCTTTGCCCCCTGCACACAGGGATCAGAGAGCCTCAAGTCAATAATACTTTGTTTCTCTGATCGAATGTGCTGTAGCTCGAAGGCCATCGCCTTGAGAGTTTGCGAATTGATTATAGTGATGCATTTCTCGATGAGCGCCAGCCTCCTCCAGTGTGGTGGAATACTGCTGGATAGATGGGAGACACTTGAAAACGCTAAGTACCCTCTTGACAGACTAGACTGGGCTGAGATGAGCCGGGCCAGGCTTTGGGGCGATTGAGTCCAGACCGCTACTCAGAGCTGCCTGCCATCAGCTCGAGCAGGGAAGGAAACACCATCTGGACCTGCTTTCTCGATGCTTCCTATAAGTCGGTACCATCCCCTAGAGTGATGATGTACTCTTAGAGCCACTGTAACACTTGATAATTCAATTCGCAGTCTCCCTTGCCACTTCCTCCAGTTGAAGACCTAACTCTGATGGCTCGGCCAAGCCTAAGCTATTTTTCTTCTTTTATATCTTTAAAGGAGCACATAGGAGTCCCCTACTGCTACGACAGATTCGATCGAAACGGGGCATCTATGGTTGGCACCACACAAAGATGGCACTGGTCTTGTACCGCTTTAAAAGAGGTATAAAGCAATAGAGAGCGGCAGGCCGCAGAGGAGAAGTGAGGGACGGAGGTTATGAAAAGCAGGGGACAAGAGAAAAGGAGAGAGGAGACTCTCTCTAAGAGGTGACCGCTGCTTACGTGTGGATCATTTACAATCCCTGGTCTGTGTGCAGGGAAAACAAAACAGCTGTTTAGCAGCTCTGCCACAGAAGCTGCCTTCTCCTGCCAGCAGAGGGGGTATTTAACAGAGACGACAGCATCCAAAAACAGCACGCTTCAGTTCTGGGGGGGTTGTCAGGATTTTGAACACTGTCTTCTCCCTCTTTTATAAGCTTACACGCTTATTTTGCCAGATGGGCTAGTTTAGATTGCATTGTGCAGGGGAAATGGGCTTAGGTGGGTGCGGACATAATTTGGGCTGGTTTTCCACGAGTTCGGCGGGTTTTTTACAAATTGAAGTTTGATTAATCCATGTAGCCTAACGTAGGACCTAGACAGACCATCAGACTGTGCAGTGCCCATAGTTCTAAGTACTGCGTGCTCTCTCTCTCTCTCTTTCATGCATTTTGGTGGCTTTTTAACACCTTTTGGGCTGGAAACCATCAGCTGTATCTGGGAACACTGCATGTGTTCTGTGTGTGTGTGTGTGTGTGTGTGTGTGTGTGTGTGTGTGTGTGTGTGTGTGTGTGTGTGTGTGTGTGTGTGTGTGTGTGTGTGTGTGTGTGTCTGTGTGTGTCTGTGTGTGTGTGTGTGTGTGTGTGTGTGTGTTAGGGCATTCACGACTAGTAGATTTTACTAGTCGACTAGTCGTACCTAAAGGTAGTCGACTAGTCGTTTTAGCAAAAAAAAAAAAAAAAAAAAAACATATCCCATATCCCCCACAAAGAACATCAAAACACAACACAACAAAACAAGAAAACTGCATAAGATACACAATAATCAAGAACAAACAAGACTATTGGACAAACAACCAAACAAAAACAATGCATCCGGATCCTATCCTGATAAGCCTAATGACACTGGGGTAAAAAGTTCTTAAAGTCAAACTCTGTATGTGGCTGCCATATTTTGGGGATGTCTAAGAATCTGCCTTTGCTCTTGTAGTAAATGTTATCCAACGTATGGTAGCTTGAGAGTTCATTCCACCAGTGAACTACAGCTGGGGGATTGGATGCTTTCCAATTTAAAGCTATGCATTTCCTAGCTGCCAACAGGGCAAGATCTATGTATTTACTTTGAATGCATTGTTTTTGTTTGGTTGTTTGTCCAATAGTCTTGTTTGTTCTTGGATTATTGTATATCTTATACTTTGATAGTCCATGTACGTCGTGTAAATACTTCATGTTCTTTCTTAAAGATAAAACAAAAGAAAAGAAAACGACTAAATGCTAAAACGACTAGTCGACTACTAAGCACAGTGTCGACTAGTGGTTTTACTAGTCGACTAGTCTGTGAATGCCCTAGTGTGTGTGTGTGTGTGTGTGTGTGTGTGTGTGTGTGTGTGCGTGCGCGCGTGTGTGCACTTGCCATTTATATTCCGCAGGACCTTGCGTGCTGGTGACCTCTGTCTCTTACCTTGCCCTTGTCGAAGTAATTGATAATCTGCTGGTAGAGCTGGTCCTTCAGCTGCCCTTGGGTGGTGGCCTGGTAGCCATCTCTCTGGGTCAGGTGGGCTGCACACGCCTCCTCTGACCACTGGGGAGGACACGTAAGCGTCGCGGATCAACACAATGCAATACAATACAGAGTGGAAGGGATACAAATGACAAGAAATCAATCGCTGAGTTGTTGCCAATGCAAATAGGTGAGATTGATGTGTAACTCATTCAGCCTGCCCCGGGCTCTGGCCCGGCCGGATGGAAACTTGAGAAATGGGCAACGAAACAGCCGTCGATACACATGGAATGAGTCAGAGAGCGCATCGATGCGCGCTCGCTGCCTTCTTCTCCGGCTCATATTAGCCTCCGGGTTGCGGCCGCATCCCCGCCGCAACCCAGAACAGTGCTCCAACAGGCCAGTTCACTGGAAACCGATCCAGCGACGTGGAGCGAGGGGAGCGCAGAGAAGCATTACTTCTGCTTGTGTTACCGATACCGATCGGCCACAATTGATTCAGGCAGCAGCATCATCTCATTCATTAGGGAATCTGCTTGATTCTGTAAACAATCGCAGGCAAAGAAGAGGGGTACATAAAAAAGAAACAGAGCAAGATTAAAGGGGTATCCTTTTTTGCTGACCCCGCACTACATCACGCTGCTTTTTCCTCAACACAGAGAATAATGAGACTTGTGAGTGGCTAGAAGGCTTAGTTCACAGGGAGATGTACCATCTGATTGGCCTCTGTGTACACAGGAAGCCTAATCCTATGCGGCCTGTCAGGACTGATTCATTACCAGCCCGGGTGTAATTGACATTCTGCGGTGTTGTGAGAAACGTGAAGAGTAAAGATCTCTGGGAGAATCGGAGCGAGTTCTGTCTGAGGGGCCACATTTGAAGAGCAAAGCATTTTGCACGCAGCGCTCCGGCGAGCGCAGAGAAAGTAATTTGCTCCGCACATTCCTGCTGTGGCACGAAGAGAGGTGTTGGGAGAGTTTGGGCTCAGCGTATTGATCCCGTTACAGCTGGACTGCAGCATTTACACGGTTAAAAAGGAGATCCATTTATTCAGGAGCCACGGAATCGACAGAACTAAAGTGCTGATGCATCTCTGACCAATATCCATAACGCTGTAAATTCAACGTCCTTTAACTATACTACTGACTGAAGGTATTCTACCAGAAGACTTATCGCTCTCCCCGGGCCTATTTTCATTCTCCACAACATAATTAATACTGGCGGACAGATATACAGAGTGACACTAAATCGCACAGTCATGGTTTCCAGCCCAGCTCATTTAGGGGCGTCTGTGCACCAATACAAAAGAGAGACAGTGCTCCCAAAGTGGAAGATGGAAGCACTTATTGGAGAGAGAAAAGGATTTAAGCAGGCTGTGCTGGTGGAACAGAATCAACCTCATTTCACAATATAACGGCGACTCCTCTTGTTTGCTCTCAGAGCAGGCAATGGTGTGGAATACCGCAGCTGGTGGGCAATGAGCAGGATTAAAATAACAATGCCGCGGCTGTTCCGTCACACCGCCCGCTCTCCCCTGTCGGGACCTGTAGCAGTCGGCTGGAGCAGTCGGCTATTATACAGATCAAGGTGAGATGCACGTGCGACCATTTTGGATAAAAGGCGAGAGAGGAACGACTCCAAGTTCGACGTACACCAAACCCCCGCTGGGAATGGATGCTGCAGCTCTGCAGAATCCTATTTTCGATGTGGTGTATTTTTGGCAATAAAAAAAAAAAAAAAGTATTATGTACCTGATCAAAATTGTCATTGGACTAGAACCTCAACGTTATGCTTCAAGATCTCCAGGCATTTAAACGACATCAAAGATACAGGCTCTATGTTAAGTGTGGTAGCAACCTACCCTCTCCCCTCTTTAAAGTCGAGGCACTGCATCCTGTGGTTTACAGTACAGGACCTGCGACTCTCATTTTCAAGCTGACAAAGGGGACGGCGCTATCAAAGACGATGGGATTCAAGCATGATGGCCCAACTTCAACTCACTTCCTGTCATTTTGTCACGTGGGTTTTGCTCATGCTTTTCCACGGACACGCCCACTCAGAAGACTTCCGGCAGGTCTGAGTCAATGGTTGACCACGACAATTTAGGAGACTTGCTGCTACCATTTGTTAGAATTGGCGGCGCCTGCGGTGACCCATCTATAGTAATATAATATCTATGGCGCTATCTTCAGGTGGCTGTAAGCCACGTCACTGTGGTAGGGCATTCACGGCTACTGAATTTTGGTAGTCATCAACTACTCCCAAAAAGGAGTTGCCTAGTCGATTAATATTGCGGAAGATATATATTTCTTCACCCAATAAAAATGCTCAATTCTCATCAAAAAGGTCTCAAAACCAGCCAGTAAAGGGTTAACTAATGTAGGCGGGACCAACCTGGAGGTACGTGAAAGTCCTGATTGGCTGTGAGAGGCTGTTTACAAATGAGCCGCTAAACCCCAGCAACCAGTCTGAGTTGGAGATACCGACTGTTTGACTGCAGTAACAACAGACAGGAGTCTTTCCCTCTCCAACTAGCTTCAATTATGTTTATTTAACCTGGCATAATGGAGAAAATGATTGATCAAACTAATCTATATTCAATCTATTTACTAATTACATTATTTATTCCTAAAACCACAGATGAACGAGTAGTCGACTATGATGCACAGTGTCGACTAGTGGTTCTGATAGTCGACTAGTCTGTGAGAGGCAAGCCCTACACTGAATATTGATAATGATAATGAATTGAATTTCTCTGGTAAATAGTTGAAGCCATTGTAGTTTCCTTCATGTATTATTTATTAGGATGTCTCTTATAGTAGCCTATGTGGCCATTATAGCGCTTTTCAAGAACACAAAAACGCTTTACACAATATACTAAACACTGGGGTGGTGGGGCGGGCGACATTAGTGCACAGATAGCGGACAAAGATGACACTATATACACTAAACATTACAAAGATGACACTATATACACTAAACATTACAAAGATGACACTATATAAACATTACGGGCCTCCAACGCCTCCAACGTGTTTGTTGTCTCGATATGTTTTGGAACCTTTTCCCTCTACACCAACCCCCCTTGGTGTTGTGGGACCTCATCATTTACAAATTAAGCATCCAAGCTTCTTTCAAGTCACATCAGATACCGGCCATCGTTTGCATCGGCCCGGTTTACTACGCGAGGCGAAAAAAGATGCTGGTCAGCAAGTCTGCCCTCTCATCATCGCCATTTCCTGCCAGGGCGCGATGAAAGGAGGGGCGGACCTATCTCTCCAAGCAGACTGCCTCCCGTACACACTGCCTCCCGTACACATTGAAATTCACAGATACACTTGTTCCATGCCTAAGGTTAAATCCCACCTGGCTGATACTGGCTTACCGCCGATTTGGTTTCTGCTATGTGTGCTGTTTGAAGAGGAATGATTCACCTCTGTGTGTGTGTGTGTGTGTGTGTGTGTGTGTGTTTTTTCTAGTGAGTGCACTGTTACCTTTATTTGTGTTTGTGTGTGTGCTCTTGTGCGAGGGCTTTCTCTGTACCTTGAGCAGTTTGGCGTGCAGGAGCAGCGTGTAGGCAGCCTCAGTGTAGTTGTCACACTCTTTGTGGAGGTCACACAGCTTGTACAGGTACCTGGCAGGAAGCAGAGATGATTTATGGGTCATGGCTGGGTGGGCCTCTCACACTTGAACAATAGAGACAGGAAGTTAACTCCGCCATACTGAGGTCTCCTGACAGCCCCTCTTACCTGAAGTAACGACTGACTGCCAGACGGAGAGTCCGACTGGCAAGGTTGTGCAAATGTAAACGTATTGTAACAAAATCAAAAAGCCTGTGTTGGATCTCCGGGGACACAGCTGGGAGTAAAGGAGCCAAAGCGTATGGTATTTTGTGGCTGACAGGGAAGTTTAGCGCCGCTGAATAGGGCAATGCCTCAGCACTGACTCATGTGGGCCGCCAAGTCATTCGTGTTAAAAGAAGAAGATAAAGGAGATACATTGTAACAGTGAAAATGCAACATGTTTCATGCTGTGTTAGTGAGCGTGGAAAATAAAAAGTGCTCTGAGAATGCATTATTTGGCCGCCGTATTTTCTGGGGTCAGAGGTGAGCTGCGAAAAGTTTTGAGATTTTCAAGTGGGCCCTGAGTTGGAAAAGGTTGGCAACGGCTCGCCTAGACATTCTGACCCCTATTCTGATAGCCTGTCTACAGATTGCATCATAAGGGTAGACACGAACTGTATTCACTGAGGGTTGTGGAGGAATGTTGGGAGACTGCCTTGTCCCTTTCTTAACTCTTTCTCATGTTCTTTTTTTCTCCTGTTCTCCTGTTGTTTTAACCAGCCCTCTTAATTTTTATTTTTTTTATACTGAATTTTGGTGAAATTATCTGTCTTAACCTCTTTGTACAGAAACCAATGATTTAAAAGAAAATTGGAAAAGATACAGAAATACCCATTGTAATAGGTGAGCACATCAAAAACTACTGTAATGTCCAAAAAAGAAACGAAAGAAATGGTTAATGTGAAAATAGCAAAGAACTCGAAACGATAGGTCACGGTCTTACCTGATGTACATCTCCTCTCTCTCTATCTCCTTATAGAAGTTCTAGAGCAAAGACACAGGCAATTACAACAGGTTAGAGTTCATACATTTTCATTGAAAGGCACACCATTATCGCTCTTCTTTTTTAAAGCCATTATGAACCACGCTAGTTTATAGAGAGGCAAAGTGACCATCTACTTCCTGCTTCAGCACTGTACCAGAGATTTTCATCCGCCATTTATTTTCCCATACACATTTCGTAAAATGCGTATAAAAACAGTTTTACTGGTTCATACCAAACGGCACATATATATTTAGAAACAGGAGAGAGCACATAACATTTCACTGGGACCAAAACGTTAAAAAAATGCGGGTTTAAAGAAAAACAAATTTAGATGTTTTTTTAAGTTTTGGTCCGAGTGAAATGTTCTATGGTCTCTCCCGATTATAGCGTTAGCTGAACCGTTTGGTTCGACGAAGTGAAACTATTTTATAAGCATTTTACGAAATGTCTATGGGAAAATAAATGGCGGATGAAAATCTCTGGTACAGTGCTGAAGCAGGAAGTGACGTTCCACTTTGCCTCTCTATACCACAGAACATTTAGAAGCCACCGGTGTATGAAAAAACTCCATGTCCCAGCTTCCAGCAGGCAGAAGGTAAGTATCTGCTAAAGAGATGCACGTTGGCTGAGATTAGAATAACAGTGGTGGCTGTCAAAGCGCTCTCCTGGCTTGCGCTGAAAATGGGCCGGCGCGGCGCTTGAGTGAACATGACTCACTCGGTCCAAATGCTGAATATAATCACACGTAGCCCGGGTTCTGTTCCGTGCTTTATTTTAGGCTCGGCAGTCACATGAGGGAATATTGACATTTAGCTGCTCCCAGATGAAATGTCATTCCACAAAAGAGAGGCCTCCCAGGTGAGCTGCACTGTGATAATGCCTTCATACCTTCTGACATGTGGAGGTGGCCTCTATTGTTTCTCCTCTGTGGGGTTGTCACATGTCACCGCGCTTTACTCTGCTGACAGCAGCAGCCTATGAGACAAGACCTGGGGCTTGATAACTGTTGTCAGAGTCATCTATACGGTCATTAATGAGGGGCGAGCAGTTTGTCCTTATCGCACATGTGTTTATCTTTTTTCTTTCTTTTGTTGATCACGTTTTTTCAATATCTCCCCCCCCCCCTCCCCTCCCCAATTGTACTTGGCCAATTCCCCTGCTGTCCCGGTCATTGCTCCACCCTCTCTGCTGATCTGGGGGGAGTTGTAGACTTAGCAACTTAGCACATGCTTCCTCCGATACATGTGCAGTCACCAGTGGCTTATTTTTCACCTAATGGCAAGGAGTTTCACCAGCAGGATGTTGCGTGTGGGAGGATCACGCTATTCCCCTCAGCCCCCCCCCCCGAACAGGCGCCCAGACTGACCAGAGTAGGCACTAGTGCAGCAATCAGGTTAATCCCCGCTTCCCACCCGCCGACACGGCCGATTGTGCATGTACTGTACGGACGCCCAAGCCGGAGGTAACACCGGGGCTCGAACCTGCGACCCTCGCAGTCTTACCAGCACATTGACGGTGCAGCTCATGCGGTTCTCCTTGTTCTCGTCGTGCATGATGGTCCTGTAGTCCAGCAGCCTCTCCAGCAGACGCACCACCAGCGTGACGAAGTTCTCGCCTGTCTTGGCCAGGTACTTGTGCTTCCTGCAGTGCTCCAGTAAACTGGTGTGTGTTGTCGTTGATATGTAGGTGTAGTGGTAGAGAAGAAACACATGTATGAAAGGGTTTCTTACACTGTTAAACATGTCATCCTCTTTGCTGGTTCACTTTTTGAGAAACCCCTCTTTCTTGCCAATTAAAACAGAATTGGCACCCGACTGTGCTGAATGGAAATATCACAGACTCACACACACGCGCACACACACGCGCACACACACGCACGCACACACACACACACACACACACGCACGCACGCACGCACACACGCACACACACACACGCACGCACACACACACGTATTTGACTGTGGTGGGAAGTGGTGTGATCACCGGCACGCTGCTTATTTTGAGGAGTGCCACAGTATGTTGCAATTAGCATGATGTAACTGGTCAGAGACTCGGGCGTAATCCTGCCCATTAATCAGCACTTACATTTTCTGAAACAGGACTTTGTACTGCTCGTCTCCGCGGCCCCCCTCCACCTCATGATCCAGCTTGGTAATGATCTCGTTCTCAAACTGCAATTAGACAGAGCAGGCGTAAATAATCAGTGTCGCTAATTTCTCAATTCATTAGCCCCCCCCCCCCCCCACACACACACACACACATCAAGGCTTGGTTGAGGGGATCTGGGCTTTTCTACTTAATAGCCCCCCCCCCCATCTTTCAGCCCAGCTGGCTGTGAGCTGGTGTTCATCTGTTCATTATCACCAGCTAACTTCTCTTTATGTGAATGGAATTGGCCGGAACAGGGTGCAAGGCCATGCGACGAGACGCATCCCCCTTATCTGAAACTCTCTCCTCCTATTTACCCAGGCCTCCATGCGAAGAGACGCACCCCTCTTATCTGAAACTCTCTCCTCCTATTTACCCAGGCCTCCATGCAAAGAGACGCACCCCTCTTATCTGAAACTCTCTCCTCCTATTTACCCAGGCCTCCATGTGAAGAGACGCATCCCTCTTATCTGAAACTCTCTCCTCCTATTTACCCAGGCCTCCATGTGAAGAGACGCACCCCTCTTATCTGAAACTCTCTCCTCCTATTTACCCAGGCCTCCATGTGAAGAGACGCATCCCTCTTATCTGAAACTCTCTCCTCCTATTTACCCAGGCCTCCATGCGAAGAGACGCATCCCTCTTATCTGAAGCTCTCTCCTCCTATTTACCCAGGCCTCCATGTGAAGAGACGCATCCCTCTTATCTGAAACTCTCTCCTCCTATTTACCCAGGCCTCCATGTGAAGAGACGCATCCCTCTTATCTGAAACTCTCTCCTCCTATTTACCCAGGCCTCCATGTGAAGAGACGCATCCCTCTTATCTGAAACTCTCTCCTCCTATTTACCCAGGCCTCCATGTGAAGAGACGCATCCCTCTTATCTGAAACTCTCTCCTCCTATTTACCCAGGCCTCCATGTGAAGAGACGCATCCCTCTTATCTGAAACTCTCTCCTCCTATTTACCCAGGCCTCCATGTGAAGAGACGCATCCCTCTTATCTGAAACTCTCTCCTCCTATTTACCCAGGCCTCCATGTGAAGAGACACATCCCTCTTATCTGAAACTCTCTCCTCCTATTTACCCAGGCCTCCATGTGAAGAGACGCATCCCTCTTATCTGAAACTCTCTCCTCCTATTTACCCAGGCCTCCATGTGAAGAGACGCATCCCTCTTATCTGAAACTCTCTCCTCCTATTTACCCAGGCCTCCATGTGAAGAGACGCATCCCTCTTATCTGAAACTCTCTCCTCCTATTTACCCAGGCCGCGTTGTTGCTGCAGCTGGAGCACTTTCTGACAGTGATGCATGGGCCTTATATCTCCGGTATTGGTATGTGGCAGCTGCATAAAAATAAGTTTTATTGTGCTGAAACAACCCAATCGACACTGAATCCTTGATGTGCTGGTGTGTTGTTAGGGCCGCCAGGACGGCAGAGGAGAGAAGAGAGCGCGGCCAAGTGAGAAAAGATGTAAACGCTGCTCTCTGTTAAGCTAGGGATTTACATAGCACACCCCGGCAGAGGGAATATCACTGGCTTACAGTGTGAAAAGGGGTCAGGCCAAACTGACATTGATCATATTTCACCACAGGGAGAGAAGAAGAAGGTGGCATTTGTCTCCAAAGAGCCAGGTCCTGAGTGACACATTGACTTAATTATCTTAAGGCTCCCTTTACCCCCATCCCAAACAGACTGCGCTATTGGCAGGGTCAATGTAGCGAGGAGCCATGGGCTAAGCTGGCACTACCTTCCCAAGACTACAAGAGCCAAGCTGCCACTACCTTCACAGGACTACAAGAGCCAAGCTGCCACTACCTTCCCAGGACTGCAAGAGCCAAGCTGCCACTACCTTCCCAGGACTACAAAAGCCAAGCTGCCACTACCTTCCCAGGACTACAAGAGCCAAGCTGCCATTACCTTCACAGGACTACAAGAGCCAAGCTGCCACTACCTTCCCAGGACTACAAGAGCCAAGCTGCCACTACCTTCCCAGGACTACAAGAGCCAAGCTGCCATTACCTTCACAGGACTACAAGAGCCAAGCTGCCACTACCTTCCCAGGACTGCAAGAGCCAAGCTGCCACTACCTTCCCAGGACTACAAAAGCCAAGCTGCCACTACCTTCCCAGGACTACAAGAGCCAAGCTGCCATTACCTTCACAGGACTACAAGAGCCAAGCTGCCACTACCTTCCCAGGACTACAAGAGCCAAGCTGCCACTACCTTCACAGGACTACAAGAGCCAAGCTGCCACTACCTTCCCAGGACTACAAGAGCCAAGCTGCCATTACCTTCCCAGGACTACAAGAGCCAAGCTGCCACTACCTTCCCAGGACTACAAAAGCCAAGCTGCCATTACCTTCCCAGGACTACAAGAGCCAAGCTGCCACTACCTTCCCAGGACTACAAGAGCCAAGCTGCCACTACCTTCCCAGGACTACAAGAGCCAAGCTGCCACTACCTTCCCAAGACTACAAGAGCCAAGCTGCCATTACCTTCCCAGGACTACAAGAGCCAAGCTGCCATTACCTTCCCAGGACTACAAGAGCCAAGCTGCCACTACCTTCACAGGACTACAAGAGCCAAGCTGCCATTACCTTCCCAGGACTACAAGAGCCAAGCTGCCATTACCTTCACAGGACTACAAGAGCCAAGCTGCCACTACCTTCCCAGGACTACAAGAGCCAAGCTGCCACTACCTTCACAGGACTACAAGAGCCAAGCTGCCACTACCTTCACAGGACTACAAGAGCCAAGCTGCCACTACCTTCATGGGACAAGAGCCAGGCGTGGCATTGGAAGCCAATATAAAGAAGAGCACTGAGAGAGGTGTGGCTTTAGAATCTGGTACAAAGTGCAAGAAACACGAGTCACTTTGGGAGCCCACATTGCAAAGCACAGAACTGTCTGAGACTTCTCATGGCAAAGCAGCTGTAGCCAATTGGATTTCCTCATGCAAAAAGAAGCTTACTGTAACATAACATTAAGTTCCACTTACCGCTGCTGTTGATAACCGCGGCATAACAAAATGAGATTTGTCGAATTACGACTAAGCTTGAGGCTATAAAACTCCCTCTCAGATAGAGCGCCCCTCTGACCCCTTTACTCCTCCTCATTTCCCATCTCCGACTCTCTCCCATTTTGTTGTTATGTTGTATTTTGTAAGTCCTCCTGTCACTGTTCTTTCACACACCCGCTGGAAGCTGCACGTGAAGTGGAACTCGCACTGCATCATGTCAAAGAAGATGGCGATGGTGGCTTTGCGGAGCTCGATCTCGGGGACCAGCGTCATCTCCAGGATGGGACCCACCATCTCGGGAATGAATTTGATCTTGTGTGGGCCTTGTGGAGAAACACAGAAGATGAACAGCTCAATCTATCATTCAGTATGTTGATCCTGGCAGGGAATTCATTATCGTCACTGTGCACTAGGCATTAAAAAAAAACCTGCCAGTGAAATCTGCGTGGGCTTAGCCAGTTTCCTCTCATCAGAATTTTCATTGACATTTGCCTGGTCGATAACTTCCAAGTACCAAACACCTCAGGTACAAAATAGTGGTGTGCTAATTAATAATCCTGGTGAATCAATCTAATCTCATGGAAAAACCCTAATTAAAGGAATGAGATAGCGGCTGTTACAGTGAGAGAAAGACCTAATGTCACTGCTGAGGTTTTATCACAGCACAACATACAGCCAATTAGCAGCTGATTCTCTATTCTTAGCCGCTGTTCTTTGCCATGTCAGCACATGATGGGGCTGTGAGGTAATTAGATTGCAGATGATCACAAAATTAATTGAGAAAACAACACTTTAGCATGCGGCGTTCTATTTGTGGAGTTCGTACCAACTCTTTCAACGAAAGACAAAACAGAAATGCAGGGGTTTATACATTACCTAGATTGTACCACATGTCCCTGATCTCAAAGCCAATTTGTCTTCTCATGTCCTGGTACCTGAAACACAAAGATGCTCATTTGTTTCATACTGTACATGAGCTCCACTCCCATCCTGCCATACTGTAGCAGTACCATCCTGCCATACTGTAGCAGCACCATCCTGCCATACTGTAGCAGTACCAAAAACTACATGGAAATGCAGTTTCAATGAAATCCCAGTGACAAATCCTGACTCACTGTGTTTGGAAATGGGGTTTAAACCTGAGCCAAGGGCACAACAATACACACGGCAGCTTGGTGAGAAGCTTATTTCAATTACCTCAAGCAATGCATACATTGCTTTTATAGACAAAAGATTTATATACAAAACGTAGGTATGCGGAAAAATCACTCCCATTCTGACTCTTTGTCTAGGTTTTTGGAATGAGGGGTGGCGGTACGCTGGTGAGCACTCCACACTCTGGGTCATGACCTCGTCTCCACAGAGAGCCGTACAGCAGCTCGGAGCCTATCTCCCTGCCTGTCACACTGACCCTGCTCACACAAAGGACAGACCGTGACATGGAGAGGAAGGACAGAGGACAGGGAAACAGTGAAAGGTGAGACCTGAGTGACCGAAACACTCGAGGGGGGTGGATCCAGAGAGTGAGACCAAACTCTGAGAGCACAAAACAAAGGTAACGCCTTCAGTTCTTTCAAAACGGACTGAATGTTTCATACTAGGTGATGGGAATAATCCGAAGCATTAGACAGACACCGACAGACTGCCCCGGGGTCAATGACTCAGGGGAGCAATGGCACCTCGGCATGACATTGCAGAGGAGTGGAGAGAGATGGAGGAGTCGAGGTGGCCAGTAGGGGGAATTAAGCCCTCTCTGAGCACGCCACCTCTCCCGACCCCTAATGAATGAATGAATGCAGATCCATTCAGAGCCTCCTTCACACAGCGTGGCGTATGGCGTTTGGCAGCAGCGCGCGGCCCTGGTGCACTTCTCAAACCCGATCAATTGTTTTGCCAATATTTCACAAAGACACACTAATATGATGACACGGGTGAGGGGTGCGTTCAAAAGCACTTAACAAAGGTGCTCCGTCACCGGCCAGGTCAACACACTCACTTTAACATCCTTAGCTGTCAAAGGGAGGACTGTTGCAAAGTCTAAGGATTGATCAGCCGGGACAGGCAATGGTAATGAGATCAAATAGCAAGCAGCTGAATAGCCTGTCTCTGTACAGTGCTGTAAGGCTAACAGCTGAATAGCCTGCCTCTGTACAGTGCTGTAAGGCTAGCAGCTGAATAGCCTGCCTCTGTACAGTGCAGTAAGGCTAGCAGCTGAATAGCCTGCCTCTGTACAGTGCTGTAAGGCTAGCAGCTGAATAGCCTGCCTCTGTACAGTGCAGTAAGGCTAGCAGCTGAATAGCCTGCCTCTGTACAGTGCTGTAAGGCTAGCAGCTGAATAGCCTGCCTCTGTACAGTGCTGTAAGGCTAGGCACAGACAAAAAGAGACACGCTGATGCATTATGCATTATTAGCATGATCATATTCTAATGTAACAGTCCACATGCTTGCTAATCCAGCATTACAACAGCTCTCAGAAACACTTGACTTGAGATGGCTCGAGCAGATGCTGTCCCAAAAGTAGCATTTTGGAGGGTCTTTTAGGGACTCTTTTTGCCTCTCCTCATCAGCAACTGTGAGAGTGTGTGTGTGTGTGTGTTTTCTAATCTTTCCCCTGCGTCTATGAGCAGAAGTGTGCGTTTGTGCGAGTCTGTGTATAATCAACTGTGTGTAGGTGTGTGTTTGTGTGTGTGTGTGTGTGTGTGTGTGTGTGTGTGTGTGTGTGTGTGTGTGTGTGCGTGCGCCAGTGTGAGGGCGTGGACCCGTCTACTCGCGCGGGCGTGTGGATGACTGATCCGGAAGCATCACGTCGTGGTCGGACAGATGCAGCTCCTGGTTTTGTCACGTTGCTGCAGGCAGTGAGGCTGTGACTGTCAGCTGTCAGGACCTACAACACATGCCTGTCAGCCGAGGGGAGGGAGGCACTTACAGAGGTTAACTAAGGAAAAGGACTCGTCTATGGAGCCAGCCCGCTGGGACAAGGGGCAAGAGAGGCTAAGGAGAGAGACTGAGGAGAAAGAGAGAGGTGGAAAACAAACAAGTGAGCCAGCTGGAAATGATGCAATGGCCTGAAGGAGCAGCTGAGATATGATCAAAGCCTGGAGCGAGAGGGAAGTGTGGGATATTTACAGGTCTTGACACTGCGACATTCAGACTGTTTGCGCATGTGCTGCGACGACACACAACCCTAGGTTCATTTATCCGACTGTATCTGTGATTGCGTCTCCAGGGCGGCGCCCTTCCAAAGCAAACAGATCAAACTTGATTAGCATCTAGAGATGCATTAAACCTCTATGCTGCGCCACGGCCCAGGCGTTACAGGTACGCTAAGTGCTTTATGGCTTTATGTTAGCCTGATATCACTCCGCCTTGGCGGTTTGAGGTCAGCGAGTGAGCTTGTGAAGAAAACCAGGATCACACACACACACACACACACACACACACACCGGTAATAGGCCATAGCTTAACAAGCGGCGCCGGGAGACATTTGCGGCGCGGGAGAAAAGCTGATGCAGGAGCGATGAAAACCGCCATGCTCCGCACATCTCTCCCATTTTGCCTGTTTTCTGTTCTCCGCTGCCAGACAAAGGCACAATAATTGGCATGGCGGGCGGGAGTTGACGGTTCATGCACCAGCACACTGGCAAAAGGGAAAGTGCAGAAGAAGAGGAAGGGAGCAAAGGTGAGAAGGAGGTGGAGGGAGAGAGAGAGAGAGAGAGACAGAGTGGGCGGGCAGAGGTAGGAAGAGTGGGTGAGAGAGCAATTGACAAGGCCTACAGAATATCTATCTGGTTATATTTGATTGAGGTGGAGCTCAGCCCTTTCCTCTGCTTACGTCACAAATGCTAATTCCTGAGGCAGAGTGGAGGCGGCTGGGTGGGTTGGTGTACCGTCTGCGTGCACACGTGCGCGTGCGCGCGGCTGTGCATGCGTGCGTGCGCGCGGCTGTGCGTGCGTGCACACGCGCGCGTGGCTGTGTGTGCCACGTGCGCGTGGCTGTGCGTGCGTGCACACGCGCGCGGCTGTGCGTGTATCAGAGTCCTGCGCGGGTCTGATTTTCAAGACCCGGTTCCGCCCGACCCCGCTCCGCGAACCCGCTCATATGATCAATCAGTACCGCAACCCACCCCGCCCTGCAGACATGAGACCCGCATCCCGCTCCGCTTCCGCATATATAATTTTTTTTTAAGTGAACACAACCAAAGTAACTGCGATCGTTTCACAATTCACACAGGAAGCGAATATCAGTCTTTTCTGGCCGAGTCACTGACGAGAGCCAACAACGGTGGTCGGTGGGTGCAGTCGGACTCGGCAGGCATTACATAACGTTATTTACAATAAGCACATTGACGGTGTTTTGTCACTGGTGCCAGTGCCAGCAGGCCAGCCAGCAGCTAAAGGAAACATGCTAGCCTTGCTGACGCTAGCTGTCATGCAATGCAACAAGCTAGCTAGCATACTGTAGGTCTAGGTCATTTCTGTTTATACCTGACCGGAGCGAGGGAGAGCTGACCCGGAAGGAAAGGACCAGCGGAAATGATTGAGGTCAAAGACGTCAGGTCAGACTCAGACAAAACATGAAGTTACACACTGACTGAATTATTATCGTTATATAAAAAGTAAATAAAAATACATATATTATACAACACCCGCGACCCGGGCCCCATGTTGTTTATTCTACCCAGATCCGAACCCGCAAATAAAATGAAGACAAAATAACACCCGCCCCCCGCATTTTTTTGCGGGTACCCGGCGGGGCCCCGCGGAACCCCGACCCGGTGCAGGACTCTGGCGTGTGTGCACTCGTGCGCGTGGCTGTGCGTGCGTGCACACGTGCGCGGCTGTGCGTGCCACGTGCGCGTGGCTGTGCGTGCGTGCAAACGTGCGCGCGGCTGTGCGTGCGTGCAAACGTGCGCGCGGCTGTGCGTGCGTGCACGCGGGAGTTGATCAGGAGTGATAATAAAGTAATGGCCAACAAGGAGTTTGTTTGACTGTCAGGCCGGGGCCGGTGTGATAAATGCTTTAGTGACACAAGCCTCGTCCAAAAGAAGATGAGAGCCAATATTTTCAGCTTCTGCCCAGAAAGCATTTACACATTTGGCTGCATAACCAGACTCTATTGACTTATGAGCAATTCTAATGTAGATGAATGCCTCTTTGTAGATACAGGCGGCTCATGAAAAGGAAATGAAATGAAACCACTCTCTGAACCTATAGCCGAGAGAAGGGCTCCGTCTTACAGCAGATTTTCATAAGCAATAAAAGTCTGAAACTTCGAGAGATTTAAAAACTGCCCTTCTAAAATCTTGCAGTGCGATATCAAATTTCCATCCCTTCATCTACTGAGGGAATGAGATGGGGGGGGGGGGAGAAAGAGAGAGAGAAAACATGAACACTGGAAGTGCTTTGAAGGGGCTTTGAGCAGTTCACAGCCCCGCATCTGAATTCTTGGAGGGGATCTCTAACTTTGCCTGATACCTTGGATCTGAGTACAAGATGCATTTCTCTGTAACCCCCGGAGTGAACCGAGGCTGTTCGGCCTTGTTTGGGAGAGCCGGCGACTAGCGGAGAGGAGCCATAGGATGTTCCTATCCCTGTGAGCCTCCGTGTGATGCATTATGGAAAGCCTGCTCTCCTGTCGAGTGACAGAGTCTGTGTGCCTCGCTCGTGTCAGGTGACAGTTTGTGTGCCTCGCTCGTGTCAGGTGACAGTTTGTGTGCCTCGCTCGTGTCAGGTGACAGTTTGTGTGCCTCAGTTGTGTCAGGTGACAGAGTTTGTGTGCCTCGCTCGTGTCAGGTGACAGTTTGTGTGCCTCACTCATGTCGGGTGACAGAGTTTGTGTGCGTCGCTCGTGTCAGGTGACAGTTTGTGTGCCTCAGTTGTGTCAGGTGACAGAGTCTGTGTGCCTCGCTCGTGTCGGGTGACAGAGTTTGTGTGCGTCGCTCGTGTCAGGTGACAGTTTGTGTGCCTCAGTTGTGTCAGGTGACAGAGTCTGTGTGCCTCGCTCGTGTCGGGTGACAGAGTTTGTGTGCCTCGCTCGTGTCAGGTGACAAAGTTTGTGTGCCTCGCTCGTGTCAGGTGACGAAGTTTGTGTGCCTCGCTCGTGTCGGGTGACAGTTTGTGTGCCTCGCTTGTGTTGGGTGACAGAGTTTGTGTGCCTCGCTCGTGTCGGGTGACAGTTTGTGTGCCTTGCATACTCACTTGTGAAAGATCTTGGCTCTTTTGTCGCTTGAGAAGTTCTCCAGCTGCAAGGACTCCTGCGTAAGGAAGGCCACGGCCAGGTGGAAGTAGTTGTTCCATAGCTGACACACACACACACACACACACACACACACACACACACACACACACACACACACACACACACACACACACACACACACAGCAAGAGAGAGAGAGAGAGAGAGAGAAAGATGAGAAAAATAATATGACCATGATCTACTTGTGTGTGTGGGAGCCGTCTCAATGAAAGAATAGGTTGGTGATTTTGGCTAGTGGCAGCTACAAGGAGCGCAAGGCTACAGGTCTATTTATTCTCAAAGCATGTACACACTTCCTTATGAAAATAGCCAAAGGCCAAGAACATACTGTATGCATGCATAAACACACAAATGCTACAAAGGACTGTGCAAGACTATTTATAATTCTATCCAGACAAATTATCTGTATGCCCTTGAGTTATCGATTAAAATAAAGGAGAAAAACACTTCACTATCAGACATAACAACTTTGTTAAATGAATCCATCCACAAATACCTTGAAGCAGTTAAGTTGTTAGCTACATTAACATTCTTCCATAATGTCACAGATTTGAAAAGCAAGCAGAAGAAGCTGTGCTATTCCAGAGAGCAGGTTAAAAGATACAGAAATGCAAACCAGATTGCCGGCCATCACAAAGAAATTGACATTCCCTCTCAACAATGTTTATGGTACTCCCTTTCAGTGACTATATATATATATATATATATATATATATATATATATATATATATATATATATATATATATATATATATATGACATTGCAGGGATCCAGTGGAGTGGCTACTTGAAAAATGCCATCCATTCCACAATATATCATCTGCCTCCTTCTCACTTTCTCTTTGTGGCATGTTAAGAGGCATCTAGAGCTCTGGACGCTCTGCCAAATCTTTCCCCAAAGCTCTTGTCTCATAAATCCCATTGATTAGTAGTATGGAACTTAGACACATAATCAAACCTTGTTTTCGCTGAAAGCAAATTGTCTCTGGGAGGAAGGGCATCAAGGATGTGTTTCAGAAATGGAGGCTTTCATCAGTTCATCAGTCACTTACCTGTAGCTCAGCTAATCAGTTCATCAGTCACTTACCTGTAGCTCAGTTAATCAGTTCATCAGTCACTTACCTGTAGCTCAGCTAATCAGTTCATCAGTCACTTACCTGTAGCTCAGTTAATCAGTTCATCAGTCACTTACCTGTAGCTCAGTTAATCAGTTCATCAGTCACGTACCTGTAGCTCAGCTAATCAGTTCATCAGTCACGTACCTGTAGCTCAGTTAATCAGTTCATCAGTCACTTACCTGTAGCTCAGTTCATCAGTTCATCAGTCACTTACCTGTAGCTCAGTTAATCAGTTCATCAGTCACTTACCTGTAGCTCAGTTAATCAGTTCATCAGTCACCTACCTGTAGTTCAGTTAATCAGTTCATCAGTCACTTACCTGTAGCTCAGTTAATCAGTTCATCAGTCACTTACCTGTAGCTCAGTTAATCAGTTCATCAGTCACTTACCTGTAGCTCAGTTAATCAGTTCATCAGTCACTTACCTGTAGCTCAGTTAATCAGTTCATCAGTCACGTACCTGTAGCTCAGTTAACTCATTCTCTGCCAAAGACGTACCCGGACGTACTTTTAACAATGGCGTTCTGTGCCAAAGACGTACTCGGACGTACTTTCATGTTTTGGGTGTTTACATTACATCAGACACTTTCCCAGCCTGTGACATTGTTTCAGGTCAAACTGATAAGAGGAACCCGCTAGTTTAGTATTTATGGGTGGAGCCTGTGGTCGAAACAGAGTCCGAGAGTTCTCGGATGGCGACGATGGCGAGGAAGACGCTGGCGTTTTTGTTGTTGCTAGGAAGGCTCCCCTTCACAGCGTTCTGACCGGTTCTGACACGGATGAATCGGAGGAGGAGAAATGGGTGCCACTTGGAGCGATGACGATGGTAAAAAGTAGCCTATTTTTTGTATCGCGTTTGAGATGAAATGATCACACACACAACATTCGAGTATAATTGTCACGCATTGTTTATAACTTATGCCGCCGGCATGACTCGCTTCACGTTTCCTCTTGCCAGCTCTGTCACACTCAAGGGAGAGGGAATCACATGGATACGTCAAACGCGTCAAACCGCGTCACACACCCGTCCCCAGCAACCAAGGCGAAACATGTGTCACATAAACATTTCAAAGTTTACAGCACTAACGTAGCTATTGTGTGATCTTCTGTGCTAACGTTAGTTATGAGAGGTAATGTGACAGCAGGTAACGTTACAGCTCTCGTTATTCCTGTGTGTGTGTGTGTGTGTGTGTGTGTGTGTGTGTGTGTGTGTGTGTGTGTGTGTGAGTGTGTGTGTGAGAGAGAGAGAGAGAGAGTGTGTGAGTGTGACCACATAAGGGTTCGTTCCATTTGTTTATGCTTTTATCAAGCTAAGCTAAAAATCCACATGGCAACTGTAAAATACATTCTCTTATTTTTTATTTATTTATTTGGGAAAACAAATACCGGTACTGTATATGTCTGATGTGTCACTGAGGCAAAAAATAAAAGGCTCAAAAGAGAGTTCTGCTTGAAACGGTGTCGTTCACTAAAAACCTCTTTTTCTCCTATTTCTGTTACAAAGGAGGGCATTTTCAGTGAAAACAAGCTAACTTCCACTGCTTGTAACTAAACAAGGAAACATGGTCGAGTTTCAGTTTTTTACAAGGGGTAAGAAGAGAGTCTCTGCTTTATTGTGAGATATGTTGTGTAATTTTATTCCTAGCACAGAATATTCTGTGGGTCCTGGAAGATCAGGAAATATGCTCAAAATCCTGGCACTGGGAGCACACAGACCGAAATGACCCTGGCAGAGAATGAGTTAATCAGTTCATCAGTCACGTACCTGTAGCTCAGTTAATCAGTTCATCAGTCACCTACCTGTAGTTCAGTTAATCAGTTCATCAGTCACTTACCTGTAGCTCAGTTAATCAGTTCATCAGTCACTTACCTGTAGCTCAGTTAATCAGTTCATCAGTCACTTACCTGTAGCTCAGTTAATCAGTTCATCAGTCACGTACCTGTAGCTCAGCTAATCAGTTCATCAGTCACTTACCTGTAGCTCAGTTAATCAGTTCATCAGTCACTTACCTGTAGCTCAGTTAATCAGTTCATCAGTCACCTACCTGTAGCTCAGTTAATCAGTTCATCAGTCACCTACCTGTAGTTCAGTTAATCAGTTCACCAGTCACTTACCTGTAGCTCAGCTAATCAGTTCATCAGTCACTTACCTGTAGCTCAGTTAATCAGTTCATCAGTCACCTACCTGTAGCTCAGTTAATCAGTTCATCAGTCACCTACCTGTAGCTCAGTTAATCAGTTCATCAGTCACCTACCTGTAGCTCAGTTAATCAGTTCATCAGTCACTTACCTGTAGCTCAAAGTTGGTTTGATCCAGGAATTTCTTGTTCAACACGGCTGCGTACTGATTGATGGCCCGCAGGAACACTCTGGAAAGATAAGAGTTGTGTTGGGATCTAGTCTTCTCGTGGATGAAATAAGCTCATTCCTCAAACTAAGGTATCCACCCTACTATAGCTTCTAATTAGATGGGCTTGGGGCCCGTGCACCTTAAGACACGGCTGAGCATTCCTCATTGAAACAAATGAACAGTGCTCGTTAATTATGTATATCAAAATGTTTATGCTCACGCTCCATGCAAATATCAAAGCCCACAACACAAAATGTAGTGTGTTAGAATCTGTAACAGAAATGCTCACAAATGAGCCATATCCGAGCTGTTAAAACAACAGTGCAGCTCATGCAGCCGATCTTTGCATACTGAATTCTAGTGCATTTACAACCAACGAATCAATAATGTGATGCGATATGATCAACTTAACCCATTGATACCTGATGCAGCATTTGTGTGTGTATCCCTTTAAGACCCTTTAAGATATGCACACAAATGAGGGATATACACGCAAATGCTGCATCAGGTGAGAAGGGGCTGGTTTCCATCAGAGACCTATACATAGATGGTCATTTCACATCCTTTGATCTTCTGAGGAGGAAATTTGAATTGCCCAACACGCATTGGCTCAGATACCTACAAGCCAGGAACTATGTTCGATCAAAGATTCATCATTTTGTAGTTCTCCCAAACGAACATGTTTTTTTATGTGATGTTAATCCCCCCTCAATCCAGGCATCTTATCTCTAGATTTGTGTGTCTGTTTGATGACTGTATCAGGGCCCCTACTGAAAGGATCAGGGAGGCATGGCAGGAGGAACTTGATGTTGACTTGTCTGAAATTATATGGGACAGGAGTCTATCTATAGTCCAGCTCTGTTCAGTTAACAGCAGACACCAACTGATCCAATTTAAGGTCACTCATCGTCTTCATTATTCAAAGTCCAGGTTGCACAAGATCTACCCTTTTGTCTCACCACTATATGATAGGTGTCAGGTGTCAGAGGGTACATTGTCCCATGCTTTTTGGTTTCGTCCTTCACTGTCTGGATTCTGGGCCAAAATATTTGATTGGTACTCGGCTTATAAAGTGACCCTTCAGCCGGAAGCGGAGCTCGCCATCTTCGGCTGCTCAGAGTCCTCTCTGCTCCTCCCTACGGCTATACAACAGTCTCTGACGCAGGGGACGACTATCGCCAAGAGACTGATTTTGAAGGAGTGGAAGTCCCCCTCTCCACCTTCTTTTCAGCTGTGGCTGACAGACATGGTCTCAGTTATACATATGGAGAGACTTCGGTTCCTGAGGACCAATTCATGTAGGAAATTCACAATCATCTGGGACCCATTTCTAGACTACCGTACTTAAATGAGGTTAAGAACGACAAGTAACTTGCTCGGCTGAATTCTCATGGACTCCTTGCATGGGATTCCACGCACATTCCTTACAAGCACATGGAAACTTGATGCGGCTGGTAGTGCTATTTTGTAATATTAATGTTGGTATATGTATGTTTTGTTTGTTTTTGTTTTTTTGTCTGAGCCTGTTTTTGTTTTCTATGTTCTGAAAATTATAAAATAAAATATGAAAAAAAAAAAAATGGTGCATCAGGTATCAATGGGTTAATACAACTACAAATTTAACAAAGTCACTGAAGTGAAATTAGGCATGAAAGAAGTGAATATAAATGTGGACTGCATTATTCCACTTTACCTCATACTGTACAGTTGCTTATGCTACAATTTATTGTCACTGTCTTATGACGACAAATTAATGCATCAGATATGAATCAGACTCTCTTTTGCATCCATTCAATGTAAGCTGTTGTTCTTTCTTTGAGTTTTTGATGTACAGTATGACGTCAATCTTTTTCATTGACTTTGTGTACAGGACTTAGAAAAGATCACCACCGTGATTGAGAGACAACCGGCATATCTTAGATTATGATTTTGCAGGTATAATTAAATAACACAGAAGAACACTGTCCTAGAACAAATAAACAGATGACTTAATGAATATACAAATACATATAAGGAGGAAGTACTATACTGACGACAAGCTACATGAACCTTCTGTGCTGAGATTCTCAGAAAAAAGCCTCATCAAGACTGGTTTGCTGATCTGTCAAACTGAAATCAATTTGACCATTGAGTGTTCTGTTTTTGACCCTAAACAGCATGCCAGACAATTTTGCTGTTTTGAGTGTTATCACAAAACTGGCACATTTTATTTGATCAAAAAGGAGAATGTCAAATAATTCCTGTTAAAACTCCTGTGTAAGTTTAAAGTCACACAAAAGTGAACACGCAAGAAAATGGATACTTGAGCCAGATACTGTACATAACAACCAAGGAGAAGTTCCGTTCTGGTCCTGACAAACTGCTACAGCTTCTCCAGCATGAAAACACATTTTTCAGGCAAGAAGTCCTTTAATTGTACAGTATCCAGACAGGCAGGCCTCTTGTCATTTTCATTCGCATACTAAGATCAATGGAGAAAATTCTGTCGACGTCAGGCTGAATGATGAGAAGCAGTGGTGTTATTTTGAATCAGAAATGGCATATCTTCAATGGAAAATAAGCCTGTTCTCATTTTCAACATTGGATTCCCCACCATTTTCTCCCCAATTCCCCCTGCTGTCCCGGTCGTTGCTCCACCCCCTCTGCCAATCTGGGGAGAGTTGCTTCCTCCGATACATGTGCAGCCGCCAGCCGCCTCTTTTCACCTGACAGCGAGCGGCAGGATGTAGCGCGTGGGAGGATCACTCTATTCCCCCCAGCTCCCCTCCCCCCAAACAGGAACCCCCGACCGACCAGAGGATGCACTAGTGCAGCGACGAGGACACATACCCTTAATCCGGCTTCCCACCCGCAGACACGGCCAATTGTGCCCGTATGGACGGGGGCTCGAACCTGCGACCCTCATGTTGGTCCGCAGGGAATCTACTGCTACAAAAACTCTGTACTTCTTCAGTTTAAAAAAGAAAAAAAGAGAACGTTAAGTGGTTTGTACTTTCACGCAGAATGAATGTGTGACCCTGTGGAGAGGAGCCTAACTCCCAACAGTGCTGGAAAGCAGGTAGAATCTTTCTCTTTGACAGACTGAAGAACACGAGGGCTGGAGACCTTCCTAAAAAAAGATGTGATGAGTAGATCTTAATGAGAACACTGGCTGATGGGTTAATCCATTCTGATTTTGCAGAATGAAATGTTAATAACTTAAGTGGCATGAAGCTTTTAGAGGGGAATTGTGATTGCTACTTACAGACTCAGTGGTCCACCTGCTATTTAACTTCATTCCTTTGTGGCAGCAGCCATATGACGTTAATGGTGTGTACCCATCGTGCGTCCTGGTGGCTCACCTGGTAGCACGGGTACCACGGAGGCTCGGTCCTTCGCGCGGCCCAACGCAGGTTCGAATCCGACCCGAGGTCCTTTGCCGCCTGTCATCCCCTCTCTCTCCCCACCTTTCCTGTCCGCCTACTGTCCTGTCTAATAAAGGCAAAATGCCCCCAAAAATAATCTAAAAAAACAAACAAAAAAAAACGAACAAATAAATTATGTGTACCCATCTTCAGGAGATACCCGCCAAAAAAGCGTGATCATGAGCGTAGGAGGTTCTTGTCATGGCTTATGTGCTTGATCTCAATTGCTGCTTAATCAGCCAACGGTTTGAACCAAACTCTAGCAATAAACAAACTCAACAATAATAAACAAACAACAACAATAAACAAACTCAACTGCTAAGCAAAAACCAAACTCAAATGATGGCCTGAGACAGCATATAAAGATACATCAGCAGCACGCATGATAAAAGATGGCAAGGTGAAACAAGGACAATTGTTATGCCAGCTGAGCGGCTCACATGAGTGGCTGGCATCAGTCAAATAAGCAAGCAATAAGGCAGCATTAAGATCTAAGGCCCATGTAATTGACGCTGACAGGTGAGTAGACATCCGCCACCCCGGAGAGCTCCAAGTCAGCCTTCCCCTTCAATTCCCCGCACATCATCTGAGGAGTCTCTTACCATTCAGCTGCTCACAATAAGGCTCCCTGTCACCTGAGCTCACTAGTGCATCTCTATTCCAACGGGGCTTAAAGAGGGCTGGGGGTTTCCCCGCCCCGCCCTGTAGGGCTGGGGGTGTCCTCGCCCCACCCTGACTGGCCCACCTTGACAGAAGAATAACGATCGCCAATGAGACAGCGACACCGCAGGATCCAGGGCATTTTAAAGCAACTAGGCATGTGACGCGCTACACTCACTCGATTCCTAGGCTCGCCCACTAGGTGGCCCTGCAGCTCGCATACGCAGCTCGGCCGCTATGCTGCTCCTTGATGGCATACTTGAGGGATGCTGGATCACCTGTCCTGGAGCTGGCAACATACAGCAGATGGCTGAAGACGGGGGTCTGTCTGAAGCCAGACTCCCACTTCGTTCAGTGTCTGCCTCTGGGACTTGATTTTACTCTTATCTATCCAGAAAGAGGTATCCATCTTGTCCTGAGCTCTTCTTTGGGAGTACTAAAATCAAGCTCAGTGAGCAGATGGATGTTCTAGGACTCGGCTTTGACAGAAAACTCCAGTGGACCAGCCATCTTTCTAACATCTGTAAATGTGCTGCTGGACAACGTCTCAGAGCAATGCGGAGGTTGGCCAACAAGCTTGATCCTAGAGGCCGAGCCAACATCTACAAAACCCAGGTCAGGAGCATCATGGAGCACTCCTGCCTTGCCTGGATGAATGCCTCACAAACAACTCTTGAGGCAGCTGGATAATATCCAGAAAAAGGCAATAAAGATCATAGGTGTGGATGAGGACAAAACGATTATGCCATCACCAAGTTGAGCCATCGCAGAACAGTTGCTGCAACAACTGTTCTTTTCCAAATGCACACTACCAACTGCCCAGCAGACCTGAAAGCACTGTTACCCCCCGCTCATGTCCCAGGTCGAACCACCCGGAGGCTCCCACCCAATCATGCCCTGTCACTGCCCAGGGCAAACACCAAATGCCTGGACAGGAGCTTTCTCCACTCTGACATAGCAACATGGAACAGCCTTCCCCCCGTGGTTGTTGGAGACATTACATCAAGCAGTGTTCATGCCTTCAAGAAGAGACCCTAAAACTCAAGGACTTCTATTCATCATACTTAATCACTCACATATATTTATGAGTAGCTGCAGATCAATGCTAGGCTCTCTGAATGTTGTTCACGAAGCCTAATAGCATTAAAAAAAAATACATCACTGATGACATCCTCAGACTCTTATGACATCACTGATGATTTCACAACTGCTTTTATGACATCACTGATGATATCACAACCTCCTATGACATCACTGAGGATGTCACAATGCCTCTGACATCACTGATGACATCATCATTGGGACTTTGTGTGTGCGTGTGTGTCTGTCTCTTGTGTGTGTGTGTGTGTGTGTGTGTGTGTTTGTGTGTGATGTCACTGATGATGGCAGTCATTGTGACATCATCAGTGATGTCATAAATCCTTCCTGTAGAGGCTATAAGTAGGACGACTCTTGCCCAGCCAATTCTGACTGAACCTGATACCATAGCAGAGCATCGACCAAGCCCAAGCCACAGAGTCTAATAATGCCTTGTCTTGTTTTAGAACATTGTTTTGCTTTCTTTTGCAGCTGCAGAGTATCAAGGATGAAACTGAAGAAGAGGGCAATGACTTTTCTGATGACCGGAGCTTTTCTGCTGACTGGAGTCTCGGTTGTCTACTGTCTCTGGAAAGATGATTATGCTGACCATGTAACCAAGGACCTCCAGGTATATGTGGGAAAGCATACCGGTCAAAACAGGCCACCCACCACTAGCAGCTCAGTTTTTTCCTGGCCAAGTTGTCAACAAAATATGTCTGCAGGCAACGTCCCAGGATTCACTTCTCTTCCTGGTCACATCCAAGACTTTCTCTACCACCGTCACTGTCGCAATTTCCCCATGTTGCTGGATGTTCCCGACAAATGTGGAGGAGCTGACAAATCTGTGGAAGTCTTCCTTCTGCTGGTCATTAAAAGTCCCCCCGAGAACTATGACCGGCGAGAAGTCCTACGCAAAACCTGGGCCAACGAGAGATCACACAACGGCGTGTGGATCAGGAGGATCTTCATCTCAGGTACGGCAGGTGCCGGATTTGAGAAGCAGAGACTGAACAAGCTCCTGGAGCTGGAGCAGCGCGAGCACAATGACATTCTGCAGTGGGACTTCCATGACTCCTTCTTCAACCTCACCTTGAAGCAAATACTCTTCCTGGAATGGATGGAGAGGAACTGTACGCAGGCTCGCTTCCTCCTAAACGGTGATGATGACGTCTTTGCCAACACGGATAACATGGTGGACTATCTCCAAAGCCAAAAGAACAATAACGGTAGCAAGCACCTCTTTGCGGGCCATCTGATCAAGAATGCGAGACCCTTTCGACACCAAAGGACAAAGTACTATATCCCTGTACAGGTGCAAAGGTCAGACTCATACCCCCCTTACTGTAGTGGTGGAGGCTTCCTCCTGTCTGGATATACAGCCTTGGTCATATACAACATGTCCAAATCCATTCCCATTCTTCCCATTGATGATGTTTACATGGGGATGTGTCTGGCTAAAGCAGGACTTGCACCTGTTTCCCATATAGGTGTCAAGTGTTTTGGGCTGCATCTCCCCTCTAACAAAGACGTCCAAGACCCTTGCTATTATAGAGACATTCTACTGGTACACAGAATGAAACCATATGAGATATACCTAATGTGGCATAGAATACATAACCCTAATCTGAAATGTGCCACTTCTTATGGTGCAAACACAGTGGAAATGGATCCAAAGCTTAAGCGAGGCAACGCGTCTGGAAGAGGAGACCGTTTGAATTTGTCCTTGTTAAAAGTAGCCTGGCACGTTACAGATTAGACCGAGTACACCGGCCGGGGAGACAGAGTTTCCACGTCTGGTCTACTTTTGATGCGAGCCGCGAGCAGCCAGACATGAAGTCAGTACAAGTTGTGACCGGCGCGGAGCAAAACAGCGCTTCTGGTGTGAATGGCCAGGCTCCTGCTCGACGCTTCCATTTCCAGTGTGTCTCACCGTTAGACACTGTCTCTGACACTACTGATGATGCCATCGATATGTGACATCACTGATGACATCACTGCTCCCTAATGTTGTCCCTAGGAGGTATGACATCAGTGCTCCTTGATAATTGGTGATGTCCCTAATGCAGAAACTCTGACCTCACTACTGAAGTTGGAATTGATAGATTTTGTGGATTGACATTTTTTTGTGGACCGACCAACCGAGTGACTTATAAAGATGCTGCCCTGCCATGTTGGCCGCAGCTCATAATAATAATAATAAAAAGTAATGTTATGCTGAAATTTGTACTATATATAAAAAAAAGTGGACAATAAATCGTCATTGGTGTCACTGCATTGTTTCATTTCTAGGCCATCCTGGTACTAACAGATGTTTTCTTAATCTTCAATGGGCTGGAATAAGTTACTACTTTAGATTAGGTGCTGCAACAAGTTTATGAATGAGTAGCTAAGTATCGATTATTTATAAAACTAATAATATAATAGTCATCTATTATTATATTCTTTTATATCTTATTATTATACTATAATGCCAGCAGTGTCTGTCTGTCCTTCCGTAATTTGAGAACCATTGGTCGGATTGACTTCAAACTCGGGGAGTGCGCTTAGGCCCTAAGCAGGGCATGGGTCCACAATAAGTCTCCAATTATAGTAGTAGGATAGGCGTGACACTGGACTAATGGTAAAATGTGCTTCCATCCACTGCAGAGAAATATTACTGCTCTATATGGTGTGTCTACCTGGATGACCAAAGTCACCCGCAACTTGCCTACAGAATGGTCATAGGCTAGCGCTGTGGTTTCCAGGCCATTTCAGAATAAAGCGCTACAAGATATCTGTCTGGGGCTGGGCTGGTTTGCCACCTGTCGCCCGCTCAACTAGCGCATGCAGAGTTTAGCGCAAACTGACGCCCAATTATATTAGTAAAATATATTTTTTCAGACCCCGCCCCCCCTTTTTCCCCCCTTCCCAATTGTACTTTGCCAATTCCCCCTGCTGTCCCGGTCACTGCTCCACTCCCTCTGCCTATCTAGGGAGTAGTAGACTAGCACATGCTTCCTCCAATACATGTGCAGTCACCAGCTGCTTCTTTTCACCTGACAGCGAGGAACTTCACCAGCAGGACATACTGTAGCACGTAGGAGGATCATGCTATTCCCACCAGTTCCCTTCCGCCCTGAACAGGTGCCCTGACCAACCAGAGGAGGTGCTACTGCAGCGACCAGGACACATAGCCCTAATCCGGCTTCCGGATTAGCCAATCGTGCGAACCTGCGACCCTCGTGTTGGTAGGCAGGGAATCTACTGCTACACTAACCGGACGCCGTGTAAAGTTCTTTATAAGTGCTTGCTTATGCTGCAGTCTGCATGCGATGTAAATTCCACCATCTAAAAGCCCCATTTGAGCCCAGCAGTCTGCCTGAACGCAGACCCATAATGGGCTCTAACGAACAGACAGGACGGTTCCTCCGTGAGCACATCCAGCCATTAATTAAAGTGAAAACCTTAACGAGGCGGATGAAAATAGAATATACTCTCCCTCACAGTGGGCTCTGACTAAGACTCTCCAAATTCATTCTCCTCATTCATTCTCCTCATTTCAAATGAGATTAAAGGCACTCTAAGCTAATTCCTTGAATTTAAGAATAGATTTTGGGTTTCTCTTTTCCTGGAAATTGGGCTTCACCACACCAGTATGAAATTCTAAAACGGTGGTTATTAAATCAACGCTTATAAAATCTTTGCTCCAGCTGTCTATATTTACCATAAGTTCATCCAGGAGAAATTATTCCTGTCAATGAAATTAAGTACCCTATCGATTCCATGGGGAAGGGGGGGGGGGGGGAGGGGGAATCTGACTTGAAAACGCTTTGCACTGACAGAAGTAGATAACAGACGTGCGAGTGATTCATGAGTGTTTGAATAGGGTGTATGTCCTGGATATTATACAGTCTGTGCGTGGTGTCACCGCTCTTTCAAGCTTGCATTATTTAACAAAGCCAAATGCCAGGGGGAAGATGCCTGGCTGGCTTGCAACATCTGTGTCACACACTCATTACATTGCAACGGGAAAATAAGATGCTCGGGCCAGACTGAGAAACCGTTTCTTCATGATTTATAAGTTCATTACAACTATGAGGCAAAATGTTAATGGCTGGGGGATTTAAGCAGCTCTACTCTAAATGTAATCAAACACTTATCCAACAAATGCAGTGTTTGTCTTCCGCCTGCAGCCACGACATGGAGCATTTCCAGGGACACCCTAAAAATGAGCAAATCCTAAAAATATCCTGGCCTCTTGTTGCTCTCCATGTTTTTTCCTGTGGAGTTCAGCCGGGAAATCAAGGTAGCTCTAATCATCTGCACAAATCATTGGCTCGTGTAGTTTCTGCTTAGGAAGACAAAAACACAACTTGGCTATGCTTTCACTTTTTTAATTAGCTGGTGCGAAAAACAACATCCTACTTCCTACGTATTTAAGCCAGTGAGATACATTCATATACGAATGGGCATCATTATGATAAATACGCCCCATCAAATTGTCAGTGTCAGAAAAATCACCCCATTACTGCTGATTGATGTACACATTTCCCTGGGCCACAGCACAGACTGTCCCTGGGCTGGGCCACAGCACAGACTGTCCCTGGGCTGGGCCACAGCACAGACTGTCCCTGGGCTGGGCCACAGCACAGACTGTCCCTGGGCTGGGCCACAGCACAGACTTTCCCTGGGCTGGGCCACAGCACAGACTTTAGAGGATTTGCTTTTTATATACCCTTGTTGCATCTTTTTCCGCAGCAAACTGGTGCACAGACTTCAGTTCTCCTCGGATGAGGACACCTAGCGCATATGCTAATGCCACGTTATCAGCGGATCATACTTGCTAATTGAGTTCAGAGAGCATCCCGGATAATGATCGCGACCTATTTGCATACTATCGCTGAATAGCTGGCATATCTGCCTGTGCTCCAAGATAAGGCAAGGTCAAAAACCTTCATTACCGGACCAATTTATTAAATTAGATTACCTTTATTTCAGACATCTGATCTGATCTTGGATGGATTTACCTGTCAATATTTGCACTCATACTTCTCACTCCAGTCTGACAACTTTCCTCTATTCCTCTAGTGCACCCTAAATATATTTGACTGTTGTTTAAAACGAAGTCTATCACAACCATTGCGTGAACTAAGCTATAAGAATTTATTACCACCAGCATCCCAGGAAAGCTATAGAGCTGCAGCCCAAATGACTCCAACCATGAGAGGGGTGAGTCTAATTACAGCTCTCCTCTATTAGGCCTTTCCATTTACACTGCGGGGAAATCACAAATAATGACCTGGCTCCATTCAACTTCAATCAAAAATACCGAAAACTCCTGACAGATAGAGCCGATAATCGAGCGTCTGTCTGGGCTGTCGGTGAGCGTCTGTCGCCCGAGTCTTTGTGGTGTGTGTCCCGCTGCTTTTTTTTACATGAATCTGGTTTGTATACCCACAGTCCTAGGTCTCACACAGTCCTAGGTCTCACGCAGTCCTAGGTCTCACACAGTCCTATGTCTCACGCAGGCGGGGGGGATAGCAAAACACAATGCAAACTAATGCAAAAGAGAAAAGAAAAAACCTTTACATGGCCTCCACTCCTATCGCAAAATAAATGACCTTGCCCTCCCCAGTACTCAAAATAAAATAAAAATGCCCTCCCCCCCCTTTTTTTTTACCCCCCACCACCCCAGCTAAATATCAGACAGTCCCTAAGACTTATACATTTACTTAGGGCCTAAGTAAATGTATATGTTATACCTTTACCATTATTTAGTGATTTCTATTCTACTGTCTGCTGAATAGGCATTAAGGGAGGGAGCCAGCAGTGAAGTCCACCTCTATTATAACTTACTTCTTTTCACATACTGGTATTATAGCTCTCAGTAAGGAGTGGTTCACGGCATCCTGAGAGTTAGTGAGGGACTTGACCCCAGCAGCTCTTTGCTGCATTCCTATAGGCCACTGGAAAATGATGATAGAGGCCATGTAAAGAATCACCTTCAATAGGTAGGTGTGTGTGTGTGTGTGTGTGTGTGTGTGTGTGTGTGTGTGTGTGTGTGCAGGATCTGATTTGGGCCTGACCCCTCGACCAGTGAGGGCTTGTGTATTATGTGCATGCTGGGAGGAAAAGTTGCCATCCCTTTGACTTGGCAGCTCCAGGCAGTGTGCTGCCACTCACAGGGCTGCCAGCAGGTGGCTGCCAGCAGAGCAGTGTGCTGCCACTCACAGGGCTGCCAGCAGGGGGCTGCCAGCAGAGGAGGCCGGAGATCTGAGGCGTAACGAACGACGACAGCAGAGGCTGCGTTTCATTCAGGCCAAAAGTTTGAGAATAGGTGAACGGATTGTGTGTGTGTGTGTGTGTGTGTGTGTGTGTGTGTGTGTGTGTGTGTGTGTGTGTGTGTGGATTGCTAATGAGGTAATTCTGTCACAAGTCTAAATATACAGTAAGTCAGCCGGAAGCTCTCACTTTCTCCACTGTATTCACAGTGTGTGCAACGTTTCATGAGGCATATTCAAACGGTTATCAGCTGAATCACAAGGGGCTTAAACAGGATTCTAACAATCTAAACCCTTACAGTATCACTGTATCTATTTTTCATAACAGCTTTCCCATTCGTTGTAAAGACAAAAGCTACTCCTGCATAAAAAGCAAGGGGGTAGCTCGTAGCTCTGTTTGTGAAGCCAATGCGGTGTGTCTTACACCTGCATTCTTTCAAATTATCTGCAGGGGGCGACTCCACTGGCTGCAAAAGGAAGTCAGATTGTATGGAAGTCAGTGGGGAAATGATCCTACTTCTCACTTGATTTATGGCCTCAGTAAACACTTTCCTAATGGATTTATGGTCTCAATTACTAGTTTCAAGTCTTCTTCAATACAGTATGATGTTCATTTTGTAAATTATGGTCAGATTTATGAAGCAGACTATGTTTGAGGGCGTGATTGACAGGTTGTCAGGTATGTTTCCCCATGCCTTTAATGCCTGATGCCCAGGTGGGTTAGCTCGTTGAAAGGGCCTTTCTGTGTGTGGAGTTTGCATGTTCTCCCCGTGCTCCCCTGGGGTTTCCTCCATATACAACCCCCCATTAAAAACAGGCAGATGATCAGCATCTGACCAGCGGCGGTTGGAAGAAGTTGGTCCCCGGACCCTCCACTGCAGCTGCCCACTGCTCCTGGCCCGACCATGGAGGACGACGAGCCAGAATGGGTTAAATGCAGAGGACAAGTTCACGGCACCACACGAAGTGTGTGTGTGTGTGTGTGTGTGTGTGTGTGTGTGTGTGTGTGTGTACTAGCCACCGTGCACATGTACTGTACATGCATTTAACTCATTGAGTGCCAGCCACTTTTGGAGAACGGACGCTCCCAGTGCCAGAGTTTTCAGAGCGTTTTCAGTGATTTCTCGAGGCCCACAGAATATTGTGTGATATTACTATGTAAACACCGAACACGCAAAAAGAACAAGGAGACTCTATTGTATCATCAGCAAAAAAAAGTTTATTGATACCATTTTCCGTTCTTTAGTTATGAGCCGGAGAAGATAGGTTGTTTTCAGCGTTTTCAGGCATTTCAAATTATAAGCTGAGATATTCAGCCTTTTGTGAAATGCAGCATTTCAAGCACATTCACTGACTCTAGATAATATTTTCTGATGTAGTGATGTGGTGTAGTTGTGTCCTGCCCTGCGTGCCCCACCCCCCCTCCCCCCCCTCAGCTGAAAACTCCTCCCCACACTAGTAACACACAGCCTCGCACCAAGCGTCTATTTTCGGAATGCTTTTGGTGCGCCGCCTCCCAGGCAGCGCAACATGGAGAAGCCACACGCGGACTGCAGTGAAAGGTTTGGCTTTTCAGTGTCGCGCTGCTGCTTTTCTAGCGGCTAATCATGTGGAGAAACTATGCTGACAGACAGACAGAGGCAGAAGGACTCAGTTGTGTGCGCGGATTGACTGTGTTCGCACGCACCGTCAGTTGCAGCCAGAACAATCTACATGGCTCTGGACTGCAGCATGAGCGGGTTCTCTTTGATCAAGGCTATTTCAGGCTGTGTATTCCTGACATTTCTGTAATCTGGAGAGCACTGTCGCCACCTAAGGGTTCTGTAAAATAGGTTATAGACCTCCAATAGCTACTATAGTTGTACAGGAGCTGCGGAAGGCTTTGATCGACGTCCCACCGTCAAAAAACGCATTGGACGTCGAAGGACGTCCGTGGCACTCTACGTCACTATTTAATTGGACGTCGAAGGACGTCCATGGCACTCAATGAGTTAATGTATGTCTGTGACTATAAAGACGGGGTATGTCCATCTGGTGGTTAAAAGTTTGAAATAAATATCTTCTATGGACTTTTATACATTAGACTGACTCAAAGTGTATAACTTAGACTTAGTGTGTAAGACACAGTTTAAAACAGTGGAAGTGGTTACTCAGGTTCACAATCCGTGTATTAGTGATGGATATGTGGTCTCTATAGATTACCAGACTGAAATGAATGCAGTGCTGCCCCTTTTAGTTAATTTTGACTGCATGCTGCTGCCGTCAATGCTGCCCTGAATGCTTGATCAAAAACAGATCAAAGATGGAGGCATGAAACGGGGCCCCTTGGCTCGACACATTGTTAATCTAAAGACATGAGTAATTGGGTGATCAAAGTGAAAGGAGGCTTCTTCATGTACACCATCAAAACATGTCAGCCATCGTAAGAGGACAAATAAAGAAATGAGCGATTGCATGTCGGGTGGGTCTCCAGCGAGGTCTTAATGCAATAACCATAACAAACCTGTCTCCTCCAGCTGAATCGTGGGACTAGGAAGACTGCCTAAGGCAGTCTTCCTAGTCCCATGATAATGACCGGGAAAAATCACATGGGATGTTACCTCTCTATTTTAGATAATGACTGTTATAAAAATATGCTGAGAGAAATCACACCGGATGTTACCTCTCTATTTTAGATAATGACTGTTATAAAAATATGCTGAGAGAAATCACACCGGATGTTACCTCTCTATTTTAGATAATGACTGTTATAAAAATATGCTGAGAGAAATCACACCGGATGTTACCTCTCTATTTTAGATAATGACTGTTATAAAAATATGCTGAGAGAAATCACACCGGATGTTACCGCTCTATTTAGATAACAGTTATAAAAACATGTTGAGAGAAATCACATGGGATTTTACCGCTCTATTTAGATAACAGTTGTAAAAACATGTTGAGAGAAATCACATGGGATGTTACCGCTCTATTTAGATAACAGTTATAAAAACATGTTGAGAGAAATCACATGGGATTTTACCGCTCTATTTAGATAACAGTTATAAAAACATGTTGAGAGAAATCACATGGGATGTTACCTCTCTATTTAGATAACAGTTATAAAAACATGTTGAGAGAAATCACATGGGATGTTACCGCTCTATTTAGATAACAGTTATAAAAACATGTTGAGAGAAATCACACCGGATGTTACCGCTCTATTTAGATAACAGTTATAAAAACATGTTGAGAGAAATCACATGGGATGTTACCGCTCTATTTAGATAACAGTTATAAAAACATGTTGAGAGAAATCACATGGGATGTTACCGCTCTATTTAGATAACAGTTATAAAAACATGTTGAGAGAAATCACACCGGATGTTATATCTCTATTCAGATAATGAGTGTTATAAAAACACGTTGCGAGAAATCCCACCGGATGTAAAGCTGCGTTCACACCGACCTATTCAAGTTTTTCGCTGGCATCGAGTTTACATACCAAGTCAATGCAAACGAGCGATTGGGCGTATATTCGCCCGGGAGAAAAATCGCTGGGCATCCGAGCGACAGAGACAGAGCGATAGGGAGAAAATACGCTCGTCGCCCCAGATGAAATATCCCAACTCGAGCGAAAATACACTGGCATCAGTCGCTCGCTGTTCAACGCTGATTGGCTGCCGTGTGAGAGCGAGTCAAGGATCACACTTGCTTGGAACAAACCGCTGGTTTATTGTGTGGCAACAAACCGCATTGACAGGCTGACAGCTGACATGAAGTGAAGTCTGTACTACCGGTATGGAGCTTGCATTAGGAGCACGCTGATAGGCTTAGCTTGTAAACATCTACGGTGGCTCGTAGTGGACAAACATCATGACATTGCGTAACGTTATAGCCCCCACATGTCCGTCAATCCGTGTGCCTGTTGATGAGCGATTTAAACAGAGCGACAGAGCGATTCCAAAGGGTTGAATCAAGCGACAGAGTGAAAAATAAATATATCGGTGTGAACACAGCTTTAGCGCTCTATTTAGATAAAGACTGTTATAAAAACACATTGAGAGAAATCACACTGGATGTTACCTCTCTATTTAGATAAAGACTGTTATAAAAACACATTGAGAGAAATCACACTGGATGTTAGCGCTCTATTTAGATAAAGACTGTTATAAAAACACATTGAGAGAAATCACACTGGATGTTAGCGCTCTATTTAGATAAAGACTGTTATAAAAACACATTGAGAGAAATCACACTGGATGTTAGCGCTCTATTTAGATAAAGACTGTTATAAAAACACATTGAGAGAAATCACACTGGATGTTAGCGCTCTATTTAGATAAAGACTGTTATAAAAACACATTGAGAGAAATCACACTGGATGTTAGCGCTCTATTTAGATAAAGACTGTTATAAAAACACATTGAGAGAAATCACACTGGATGTTACCTCTCTATTTAGATAAAGACTGTTATAAAAACACATTGAGAGAAATCACACTGGATGTTAGCGCTCTATTTAGATAAAGACTGTTATAAAAACACATTGAGAGAAATCACACTGGATGTTAGCGCTCTATTTAGATAAAGACTGTTATAAAAACACATTGAGAGAAATCACACTGGATGTTAGCGCTCTATTTAGATAAAGACTGTTATAAAAACACATTGAGAGAAATCACACTGGATGTTAGCGCTCTATTTAGATAAAGACTGTTATAAAAACACATTGAGAGAAATCACACTGGATGTTAGCGCTCTATTTAGATAAAGACTGTTATAAAAACACATTGAGAGAAATCACACTGGATGTTAGCGCTCTATTTAGATAAAGACTGTTATAAAAACACATTGAGAGAAATCACACCGGATGTTACCTCTCTATTTAGATAAAGACTGTTATAAAAACACATTGAGAGAAATCACACTGGATGTTAGCGCTCTATTTAGATAAAGACTGTTATAAAAACACATTGAGAGAAATCACACTGGATGTTAGCGCTCTATTTAGATAAAGACTGTTATAAAAACACATTGAGAGAAATCACACTGGATGTTAGCGCTCTATTTAGATAAAGACTGTTATAAAAACACATTGAGAGAAATCACACTGGATGTTAGCGCTCTATTTAGATAAAGACTGTTATAAAAACACATTGAGAGAAATCACACCGGATGTTACCTCTCTATTTAGATAAAGACTGTTATAAAAACACATTGAGAGAAATCACACTGGATGTTAGCGCTCTATTTAGATAAAGACTGTTATAAAAACACATTGAGAGAAATCACACTGGATGTTAGCGCTCTATTTAGATAAAGACTGTTATAAAAACACATTGAGAGAAATCACACCGGATGTTACCTCTCTATTTAGATAAAGACTGTTATAAAAACACATTGAGAGAAATCACACCGGATGTTACCTCTCTATTTAGATAAAGACTGTTATAAAAACACATTGAGAGAAATCACACTGGATGTTAGCGCTCTATTTAGATAAAGACTGTTATAAAAACACATTGAGAGAAATCACACCGGATGTTACCTCTCTATTTAGATAAAGACTGTTATAAAAACACATTGAGAGAAATCACACCGGATGTTACCTCTCTATTTAGATAAAGACTGTTATAAAAACACATTGAGAGAAATCACACTGGATGTTAGCGCTCTATTTAGATAAAGACTGTTATAAAAACACATTGAGAGAAATCACACTGGATGTTAGCGCTCTATTTAGATAAAGACTGTTATAAAAACACATTGAGAGAAATCACACTGGATGTTAGCGCTCTATTTAGATAAAGACTGTTATAAAAACACATTGAGAGAAATCACACTGGATGTTAGCGCTCTATTTAGATAAAGACTGTTATAAAAACACATTGAGAGAAATCACACTGGATGTTAGCGCTCTATTTAGATAAAGACTGTTATAAAAACACATTGAGAGAAATCACACTGGATGTTACCTCTCTATTTAGATAAAGACTGTTATAAAAACACATTGAGAGAAATCACACTGGATGTTAGCGCTCTATTTAGATAAAGACTGTTATAAAAACACATTGAGAGAAATCACACTGGATGTTAGCGCTCTATTTAGATAAAGACTGTTATAAAAACACATTGAGAGAAATCACACTGGATGTTAGCGCTCTATTTAGATAAAGACTGTTATAAAAACACATTGAGAGAAATCACACTGGATGTTAGCGCTCTATTTAGATAAAGACTGTTATAAAAACACATTGAGAGAAATCACACTGGATGTTAGCGCTCTATTTAGATAAAGACTGTTATAAAAACACATTGAGAGAAATCACACTGGATGTTAGCGCTCTATTTAGATAAAGACTGTTATAAAAACACATTGAGAGAAATCACACCGGATGTTACCTCTCTATTTAGATAAAGACTGTTATAAAAACACATTGAGAGAAATCACACTGGATGTTAGCGCTCTATTTAGATAAAGACTGTTATAAAAACACATTGAGAGAAATCACACTGGATGTTAGCGCTCTATTTAGATAAAGACTGTTATAAAAACACATTGAGAGAAATCACACTGGATGTTAGCGCTCTATTTAGATAAAGACTGTTATAAAAACACATTGAGAGAAATCACACTGGATGTTAGCGCTCTATTTAGATAAAGACTGTTATAAAAACACATTGAGAGAAATCACACTGGATGTTAGCGCTCTATTTAGATAAAGACTGTTATAAAAACACATTGAGAGAAATCACACCGGATGTTACCTCTCTATTTAGATAAAGACTGTTATAAAAACACATTGAGAGAAATCACACTGGATGTTAGCGCTCTATTTAGATAAAGACTGTTATAAAAACACATTGAGAGAAATCACACTGGATGTTAGCGCTCTATTTAGATAAAGACTGTTATAAAAACACATTGAGAGAAATCACACCGGATGTTACCTCTCTATTTAGATAAAGACTGTTATAAAAACACATTGAGAGAAATCACACCGGATGTTACCTCTCTATTTAGATAAAGACTGTTATAAAAACACATTGAGAGAAATCACACTGGATGTTAGCGCTCTATTTAGATAAAGACTGTTATAAAAACACATTGAGAGAAATCACACCGGATGTTACCTCTCTATTTAGATAAAGACTGTTATAAAACACATTGAGAGAAATCACACCGGATGTTACCTCTCTATTTAGATAAAGACTGTTATAAAAACACATTGAGAGAAATCACACTGGATGTTAGCGCTCTATTTAGATAAAGACTGTTATAAAAACACATTGAGAGAAATCACACCGGATGTTACCTCTCTATTTAGATAAAGACTGTTATAAAAACACATTGAGAGAAATCACACTGGATGTTAGCGCTCTATTTAGATAAAGACTGTTATAAAAACACATTGAGAGAAATCACACCGGATGTTACCTCTCTATTTAGATAAAGACTGTTATAAAAACACATTGAGAGAAATCACACTGGATGTTAGCGCTCTATTTAGATAAAGACTGTTATAAAAACACATTGAGAGAAATCACACCGGATGTTAGCGCTCTATTTAGACATGTGGCAGGGTGAGATCACAGCTGCTGAAGTGCCCCGTTCTCCCTGGGCGAGGCAATAAAACATGCGCGGACACACACTTATCGACAAGCACACACACAAACATATAATGTGCGTACACACACACACACACACACACACACACACACACACACACACACACACACACACACACACACAGCAGAGAGCGCACACAACTCTCACCACATTAGCGTAGTAGGGAAGCCTTGTAAAGGTCAGGCATTTCTCTAGGACTCAGAAGAGCAGAGAGCCGAGGCTGGAGCAGCTCTGCCCGTGTGCAGAGAGAGTGCAATGAGTGGAGCATGTGGAGGATTTATGTTCAGAACTCTCTTTCTTTTTCCATGAAATTCAGTACTACTGTAGTAGTAAATTTGGTAGTAAAGTACAGTTCACGTCAGGAGTTTACATAAACGTACTGTAGGTAAGTCGGTTAGTAGTATCTACTACTAACACAGTATCTACTGCCTGACACAAAAATAATTTCCAAAAATTGTTTACAGATAGATTATTTCACTTATAATTCAAATATATATGGTCCCAATTGTGGGTCAGGAGTTTACATACACTAAGTTGACTGTGCCCTTAAACAGCATAGAAAATTCCAGAAAATTATGCCAGGCTTTTGAAGCTTCTGATAAGCTAATTGACATTGAGTCAATTGGAGGTCCTTTGGAAGGGTTGGGGTGGTGGGGGGGTTAGGGTGAATGTAGAAATGAACTAACTTTGGTGTGAAAACTTTTTCAAACCGTGGTATACCTTGAAACCAGAAACTGGCCCATGCCTAGTCATGCACAAAGTAGACATTATTTATATACACATATATACATAATAGTAATATATATGTATATATATATATATATATGAAAGATGTGGAGTGGTTAAAAATGTGTTTTAATGACCTGTTAAATGTGTTAAGTTACCGCTTAGACACACTGTTTTCTCTCCCCTCTCTCAAACAGTCAACCAAAAACAAGCATTTACCTATGACATGGGCAAGGGCAATGTCAATAAAGATTGGTTAATTGGCAGCCAATCCGTGATGCATACAGGACAAACCCATTCGCGATAGGGTGACGACAGCCAAACATAGTGCACCAAATTAAGTGGCAAATGTTAGTATTTAGGTCCATTATTGTATCATGTATGCTCTGATAAAGGTCTCATAGACAGAAAGCTCAGTATTAAAGTGAACTATTGCAAAGTGTGCTGTTATAACATGTCTTTAGCACTAGGTGGACGTAGAGAGCAAGTCCGGGCTTCACTAACGTTTAAACAGAAGATTGTGGTTTTTTCCATAATTTATGGGTTTGCTCCTGATGGGGGCAGGGGGGCAGATGCTTGCACAGGTGAAAGCGGGGTGTGCTGATTGGCACAGTGAGCAAGGCACACAGGGGCTAGCTGGGAACAGGTGAGGCCCGAGAAACAGTCACACCATTCAACCAAAGACTTCAGCCAAGCTGACACGACACCTCCACTCCATCAGCAATGCACGGGATGCACGCCACGTCACTCTGAACTGACCCCCATCAATGCCTGAACCGGTCAGGTTTTAAAGCCTGGAGGCTGCAGCGTGAGGGGATGCCCGAGCGCTCGAGTCCAAGCCCCGGGTCCTACTAGCATCAGATGTCGGGAGTTTATTAGAAGAAGTAAGAAACCATCTCCTTCCCCTAGGCCTAGACACATACACACACTTACGTATACGTAAATGCTACACTGAGGGAGAGACTGAATGTTGCTAATGTAGATGGCAGGCTAGCTTGGCTGGCTAAGGCATAGGCTAGGTGTAATAAACATACTAGTAAGGAGCAGTGGCTGCAATTCGCACTGTGTAACAAGTGCGGAATCCCTTCTTTTGATTTTGGACTCATTGATGCTTCCAGCACCTCAAAGGATGGCTTTACCGGTAATCAACCCACTTTGTATCATATATAATCTCGGTAATATAAGCACATGGGCAGTGTTTTACCTTCTCTCTCCGTTTACCTCACGGAGAAAAATGCTCCTGCTGCTGCCTGCAGAAACTCCGCCCCCACCAGCTGCAAGTCATTAAGGCTCGTTAAGGCTCTCCATGGGATTCTCCATGGGTGTGCGCATACTTAAAAAAGAAAAATAAACAATAACAGCCGCCCTCGGAGCAGATTCTGCCTCTCCAGCAGAACTTCCGCAGCTCCGTTGTGACGTAAAACGCGTCAGAACGGAGCGCTTGAGATCTCCGTGAGGAAACCCGAGAGAGAAGGTAAACACTGCCCATGTGCTTATATTACCAAGATTATTAATGATACCAAGTGGGTTGATACCAGTAAAGCCATCCTTTAACAAAGATTGAGCCGAGTGGAGTGGTAGATATCCTGCAGTATTTAAAATAGCCAATTAGTTAAATAACTATCCTTCAGTTTTACTTTCATGTCAGGATTAATCTAGTCAGAGCAGGTGTGTGTGCTTTCCATTTTGAAAAGAAACTTTCCATTTACTAAATAACAGTCATTATACACATGGTACTGTACCTTTTATGTCAAAGATTTCAGAAAAAAACATTGATTGGCAAACATGTATTTTTGAAATCATACAATGGAGCATCAAATGATTTTAAGCATCATACAATTTTCTCAACCAACAGAGGACGATGTATGCTTTCAATTCATATAAACATGCTGTATGCAAGTGAGCAAAGTTGGAATGGCAGCATCACTCTACCTTCAAAGGAGAGATACTTGCTCTTTAACTGATAAGCCCAAAGGCATGTCTTTTCTTCCTGGTGGGTGGTAGGTAGTGAGGGGGCGCACAGGATCACCACTTATTTGGCAGTGTTTTCACTCTCTCAGAGTTCTTCTTCCTCCCAGCCTTCAAGACCTGCCCTACAGGTCCTGGATCAGTCAAGGGGAGCACTCCAAACGGCATCAAGACCTGCCCTACAGGTCCTGGATCGGTCAAGGGGAGCACTCCAAACGGCAGCCAACCAGCTTCAGAAGGCCTCTCCTAATGAGTCAGCGTGGGATTGATGGCATGGGTTACTGAGAGCTAAAGAGCTCTCCGGGGGCTTTCATCTTTTCATCTGCCGGGCGGGCCCCTCTGAGAACATCCCATTCATCTCCCAATGCACTATTCTTAACACATAATTAACCGCTCCACAAGAAACTTTGTTTGAGATTCATCTGGGGAAATGAACTGCTTCTGAGAAGGTCATTTGATGTTAACTTAAATCGAATGCTTGAAGGTGACCAGGTGACCACGCACACCAGAAAGGTTGTGACATGTCAGAAATACTACTAGTAAGGGGGGTACGGTGGGTGCAGTGGTAAGCGCTGTCGCCTCACAGCTCGAAGGTCCTGGGTTCGATTCCCACCTGGGACGCTGTGAACGCTGAAGGAATGCGTGCCCGTCCGCATGTCCTCGAGTGCCAACCGCCCGGGTGGGGTCGTCAAAAGGGCCTTTCTGTGTGGAGTTTGCATGTTCTCCCCGTATCTCCCGGGGGTTTCCTTCATATAGGAACCCCCTTCACCAAAAACATGCAATATCCTGGTTGCTAATGTGATTCCTCCTCTGGTCATTAAGGGCACCTGTTCAGAGGGAGGGGAACTGGTTGGAATAGCGTGAACCTCCCACGTGCTATGTCCTACCGGTGAAGCTTCCTCTGTCAGGTGAAAAGAACTGCCCATGTCTCAGAGGAAGCATGGAGCCAGTTTCGGCTCTCCCCAGATCGGCAGAGGGTGGAGTAAAGAAAATACTACTAGTATTATAGGTGCCCATATTGTGTAGAACGTGTCTATTGTGTCTATAGAGAGAATGTACAGTAATAATGTATGTGCCTGCAGGATTATTCAAAGTTGTTCAATTCATCTCGATGTATACCGTAGATAACAGAGTGGAATAGTACTTCAACAGCCTTAACACTTTGATTCATTTGTTCAGAGAATTCACAGTAATTACAGTGATTATTAAGCAATATTTTCACTCAATCTGTTAATCGTGTCTTTTGGTTGATACGCACACTTGTCTATGTGTTTAGCCTTAAGGCTGGAAGAGAACATGCCGCCACCAAAGAACATTGTTTAAACTGATGATGATGACTGCACTTAGTACTATTCAGTGATTCAGCACATCTTGGGCCATAAGGTTGAAGAACACACACACACACACACACACACACACACACACACACACACACACACACACACACACACACACACACACACACACACACACACACACAGCTCCTGCAAAGTTTGCTCCACAAAGCTGTAAGGGAGCATATTTAGCTGACTGTACAAAGCAGCCAGCAGCTGTTGTCTTGTTAAAAAAAAAATGCGGTGCAAGGCTTTTCAGTCCTGGGAGAAAGCCGACAGTGAATAGAGTGCTTAAGCAAATGTCATCTTGTGCTAAATCTAGGGCTGGACCCGAATATTCGAATATTCAGTTTTCAGTTTTGGGATTCGGATATTAGTTTTTTTGTTTGCTGGAGGTAAATTCTCCCTGCTTCTCTGGCTGATTTGTGTGAGGTTCATGTTGACAGAGTCTGGTGCGGTGTGGAGGTGAGTAAAAAAACACTGACGAAAGCAAAGCGTGTGATTTGCAACGATATAAACGATAGAGCAGGGATACTCAACTTGCTTTGCCCGGGGGCCACTTTCGTGAAATGATAGAAGGCCAGGGGCCAGTTAACACATTCACTGCCAGACGTTTTTTTTTTACTGTAGTTAGCTTCTGCCAGAGGGGTTTTTTGAGGATTCTGGCTCATCTTTCAAGACCCGAGGATTCTTTTCTGCTAAGATTTTGTGAACACACAATATCTCAAAAGAACTAATAGAATGTGTGCTTTCTCTGTCTAAAAGAGTTAGTTTGTAGAGTTAGTAGTTATGTAAGCATTAGCAGTTGAATACAGCATGGTTTTAGCGTCAGAAAAAATATTCAGAGATAAACGGCTTTTTGTGAAATTCGATAGAACAGTCACTTTAACCATTCATTTTTGGCTCTCTCTCTCTCTCTCCCTCCCCCTCTCGCTCTCTCTCTCTCTCTCTCTCTCTCCCTCCCTCTCGCTCTCCCTCCCTCTCTCTCTCTCTCTCTCTCTCTCTCTCTCCCTCCCTCTCGCTCTCCCTCCCTCTCTCTCTCTCTCCCTCCCTCTCGGGAGGGAGACGCACTAGGTTTAATCCTAGTGAGAGGGGGAGAGGGAGAGAGAGAGAGAGAGAGAGGGAGGGAGGGAGAGAGAGAGAGCGAGAGAGAGAGAGAGAGAGAGGGAGAGAGCGAGAGGGAGAGTTGCTTCAACTCCTCCCTCCGTGGGCGTTCTTCTTGGCTGCAGCGGCCGTCACAAGCTTGTCACCAGTCTCAGTGCTTTGCTGCTGTCCTGTGCCTGTCTGCACGGCCGCTGTTTGAGGAAGTCGGGATGGACTCGCTCGCTTCTTGGAGTTTTGGTTGAGAGAAGCTTTTGCGATTCTGGTCATATTTATGCTGCGTGTTTCAAAGTGTGTTCCACCTGTAATCTATTATGTAAATTTGCAATCCCGCATCGCCAGCAATCAGCGCGAAAACGAAAGCATTTTCCCCCATCCATTTTCATGAGAATGGCTGGGGTGAGAATGGCGTGACAAGTTAAAAAAATGCTTGCCTTCCTCTAGTCAGGAGAGCACTGTTGCCACTTAGTGGGTCGGTGGAATGGGTTGTAAACGTTCGGTGGCTCCAATAATTATATAAGAGATGTAAAAGGGTTAGATGCACATCCCACGGTCAAAAAAAAAAAAATCATTTTTTTGACGACTATCGTATATAATACGAGTGAACAGCTGGATTGTGTTTGACGACTCAACTCGTTCTTGGCAATTAACGTGTTAATAAACAATCAATATACATTTTTCTGTAGCGGATTGTAGGTTTTTGGGGTGTCAGCCGGAGTTTAGTCTGACAATGTTGTGCACACCGGATTGTTAGTTAGGTTAAGTACATACATAAGTGCCTGGGTAGCGAGCAGACGGCGGTATTTGACAATTTAGCAGCTAAATCACAGATTATTGAAAGATATTCCATATTCCAGACTGAAATGCTATAACAGAAGTGGAGTATTGGCCAGAATGACATGAACATTTGGACACTTATTCAGCGGGTATCTTGCATGTTGCGTTCAGGTGCACTGTAAAAAAAAAATTTGCAATTCCATCGCAGGCCGCACATGGCCCGCATGTGGCCCGCGGGCCGCCAGTTGAGTATCACTGCGATAGAGCATAATATGAAAGTGAAACGATAGACATTTTCTATCATGAAAATGTTTGTTTTTTTACACCAATTAACTCTGCGGAGAAATGGGCTGTCTCGTGTTTCTCACGTGCATCATGATCGGCTGTATAGATCAGCAACAATAAAGCAATATCTGCAATCAGCCGTTCGCATATTCGAGGTCAAAATCTGCCGATTCCGATCGCGTGCCGATCAATCGGAGCACCTCTACTAAAAATGGTATTCGGGCCAGCCCAAGCTAATTCAGGAAGCACTCAAATAATAAACACTATAGAATATTTGGATACCTAAAAATGGTATTCGGGCCAGCCCTAGCTAATTCAGGAAGCACTATTAAGTAATAAACACTATTTACCTAAAGGGAACTTGCACCACTAAAAAGGTAAGACCAATCGCACCGAGTAGCACAAATGAATTTCTGTAATTCCAATGGCGAAGGTTAGAGAGGAGCTTGAAATGTTTGGTACTATATATATATATATACTAGGAATACTAGGAAGCCAACTCATTCCAAAGATAGCTTTAATAGATACTGTAGATGTAGGATATTTTGGGTGGTAAAGACAAGCCTGGGAGTGGGATATGAGTCTGTACACCAACCCAAAGGGTCAATGCAGCCAGCTGCATATAAGCCTTGGCATGTATTGTTGTGACATATATTGTGTGAGAACATACAGTAATACTGTATGACCTCAGCCTCAGACAGATCAGTGTGAGGAGCCGCACTGATCAGATTCTTAGCCAACTATGACCATAGTGAGAAAACATTACAATACTCGCACTTGTTCCATGTCATTTTGGAGAACGAGTGCCAGTTAGCTGTCACTGGGCAAATGGCATTCAACAGCTAACTGGCCTGATGCTGCTGTCCCGGGGGCAATTAGAGGCCATAAATCAATCTACAGCCTGGAGGAAGTAAGAGGCAAGGGGTGGAGGAAAGAAGGTGTGGGAGCAAAGAGTGCTGGCCATCTCATTAGTGGTGCTATCACAATGTGGACACAGACACATGAAAGAACTTTGTGCTGGCCCCGTGGGTGGCAGTGTGTGTGCTGAATGTGGCATGTGATGCAACTAATGCCTTGGTCATGCCAGAGACATCTGTGGGGGGGGAATTGATGACGACAAAAGAAACCCATTTGTGCCGTCTCTGAATGTCCAGAGTTGTTTGACATTATATTAGTTGTGGCACGGTGCACCTATACTGGCACCTGAATGGAGAAAAAAAAAGAAAAAAGAAAAGAGAGACATCCATAGAAAAATAGTATTAATTTTTAAAGTACCCACCAGGGTGATAAGCAGTTAGTGTACTAACTGTAGCTCAGGGGTTCCCACACTTTTCAAACCATATTTCCTAGGGACCACTTCCCGCTGCGGACGGATACCAACAATTTTTCCCCATTAAATAAAATTAGCTGATTTAACCATGCAATAGCATCAGAAAGGCTAAATAACAACATAAGGGTACTGGTTCAAAACACACACACGCACGCACGCACGCACACACACACACACACACACACACACACACACACACACACACACACACACGTTTTTTTTAACCTCACCACAATTTAGCCTAAATTTGGCATGGAAGACTAGTAGTCGTCTATGCGTCAGCTAAGGGGGATCCTTTTAAATAAACAAATAAACATGGTTGGTACCAATCAATGCCTTACAGTAGGTCTTCTAATTTCATATGAAACTCAGCAGAAACTCTGGCTTTAAAACTGAGCCTGTTACAGTAAGGTGACCAGATTTATCAAATGAAAATCGGGGACATTTCCAGTCCGGCAATCAATATATCACAAAAATATCCAATGTTATTACCTATGAAATAATAAAGGGGGATGATTCCAGTTTCATTCATTTTGTCCATGGCTGTTGTACTGTAATAAACAGTACAACCCCCCCCCCCACACACACACACACACACACACACGTCATTCACTGTGCCCCTTTACAAAATGTCAATGTGTTCCCCAGCAGCATTGGTCTGGCCTTCCGAACCGTCAGCGCCGGATGTTTTATGAATAGCCTCAGATCTCAAAAAGTATTTTTGCTAATTGCTTCTTCATTGTTCAAGATCTAGTGAAAGAGCTGCAGCAGAACATGTAAACACTTGTTGGATGCCTGGATCAAAACATAGACTCAGATATATTGAGGTGAGAGCGGTCAAGGGTCCCCTTTGAAATTGACCATATATGCCGGTTTTTCAAAATTCATTATTTAGCCCCCTTCCCGACAAGGTAGCATGGCATTGTTGGTCCCAATGGATGCTGTAGGTCTTACAGTCATACCCTGTAAGTATCTTCACTCGAGATTTAAGAATGAGCCTGCTAGAGCTAGACTCATATCGGCCACAGACGCCAGTAGAAAATCGGGGACATTTTCAGGGACAGCTCCAGCCGGGGACAGGTTACCAAAAACGGGGACTGTCCCCGAAAATCGGGGACGTCTGGTCACCTTATGTTACAGCCTCTGAAAGTAAACTTTCAAAATTGTGATAATCTGGAAATATTGCAATATTTTGAAAATTGGCTCAAGCCTACTCCGGGTTAATGTGTAAAAACTGTTGTATATAAAGAAAAAAAATGCAATGATCTGGCGGCCTGGTGGTCTGCGGACCACAGTTTTGGAATCACTGCTGTAGTTAACTCGTCTGGGACCAAAATTGCAATACAAAATTGCAATACTAATACTGTAATTAATGGTGTGTGTGCGTGTGTATGTGTGTGTGTGTGTGTGTGTGTGTACTGTGTAGTTATAAAACAATTGTATTAAAATGTTAGCAAATATAGAAATTTTCCACTCACAATTTGGGAAAATCCAATGCATGTGGACATTCTATGGACGTCTGAAATCACTGAAATTCTGTTGTGCTGAGTCAGATTAACATTTAGCTGTGATTGTGGCTCAAGTGAAAGAACTTCCAAATTTGCTAACAAATGTCTCAACTGAGCTTAGCTTTTAGAGCTTTCCCAGCAGACACAGGAAGAGAGCCGGCCATCTTGTAATGGTTCTAGCTTCACGCTACAGCCTCAGAAACGGGTCACCTTTAAGTCTGCAGAGACTGGTGCCTCAGAAACGGGTCACCTTTAAGTCTGCTGGTGTAAACCAGCACAGCGCCAATCAAAGAGAACGCGGCGACTGACAATTGCACCCACACTCAGCCTCCCCCTGGTCTTAGATTATTAATGCAAAGAATATGTGAGGGCAAACGGCTGGTTGAATCATCCTTGGCTACTGACGACGGGGATGAAAAACGTGATCAAACGCACGCTGCAGATGGCGACAAATGGAGGAGTGTTGCAAATGTATCAGGTAGCCGGCACCTGCAGGATCAAGCATAAAGACTGTGAGATGAGTCAGACTTTGACAGGCGTGTTTTTCATTGGGTTGAATGACGGTTTAACTCTCACAAGTGTCTGAATGCACAATTCATCTCTGGCAGACAAAAGCTTCAGTTGGAAAAGATTCTGCTGAGGCATGAGAGATGACACAGCTGCTCTCTGCTGCCTCTGCTGTTTGTTTCTGCTGAGGCATGAGAGATGACAGAGCTGCTCTCTGCTGCCTCTGCTGTTTGGCATGAGAGATGACACAGCTGCTCTCTGCTGCCTCTGCTGTTTGTTTCTGCTGAGGCATGAGAGATGACACAGCTGGCCTCTGCTGTTTGCTTTTGAGCCGAACAAATACAATAACAAAATATAGCCGCAAGCGGCGATGCGGGGTCCAAGCTTCCGGTGACTTGGGGGGTATATGTCAGATAGTGCACATTTATTCAGACTTGGTATGTGCACAAGTAAACAAAGTTTGGTTGAGATCCGGTGACCTGACGGTTTCCAAGCAGTACTAGTAGTAGTAGTAGTAGTAGCAGTAGTAGTAGTAATAGTAGTAGTAGTAGTGTTGGTAGTAGTGGGAGTGGTAGCAGTAGTAGCAGCAGAAGTACTAAGAATAGTAGTAGTAGTAGTAGCAGCAGCAGCAGTAGTAGTGGTGGTTGGCTGTTATAGCGCCACCATCTGGTGGATTGGTGTAATTTTTTCCTCTGAGTAGTGGGTGATGTCTTGAAACTATGTGGAAAGGTGGGTGATGTGGGGCGTATGGTTTCTGAGATCCACACACTTTTAGGGCAGGAAAAGAACAAAAGCAAATACACACAAGTTTAGACATTTATCATTTCAAAACGGTTTCACGTATCCAAAATCCTTTAATAACTTTAGGTCGGGGTAGTCCATAGATAACCCAGAAAAAGTTTCGTGTGATTTGGCCAAACAGTCTAGGAGGAGCTCGCAAAAGTAGGTTTTTGATAAAATTCAAAATGGCGGAAAATCTAGGCACACGCAAATGGGCGTGGCCTATATGGATAGATGCATATTGATCCAAGGAATCCAGGATAAGTGAAATTTTGAGTATAGGACACACGGTTCAGAAGATATGGACCATAAGGCGAAACGGTCTGTTATAGCGCCACCATCTGGTGGATTGGTGTATTCTTTTTTTCTCCGAGTAGGGGGTGACCTCTTGAACCTATGTGGAAAGTTTAGGTGATGTGGAGGGTATGGTTTCTGAGATCCACACACTTTTAGGGCAGAAAAAGAAGAAAAACAAATAGACAATATAGCCGCAAGCGGCGATGCGGGGTCCAAGCTTCTGGTGACTTGGGGGTTATATGTCAGATAATATAGACACTGAATTGCACATTTAGTCAGAGTTGATATGTGCACAAGTGTACCAAGTTTGCAAGTAATATGTAGTAAGTAGCAGTGGTGGTGGTAAGCCATTTGGTGGCTGTCAAAGAGGCTTATTAAGCAATGGACTTTTTCTAGGCAAACTGTCATAATTTCAAATCCTAGCTTCCTGATAAGCTTAGATGTGTTAGCCATGAGTGGACAGCTTACTGAGGTGTTGCTTTTGTGGTGTTCCGAGTCCATTGGATGAAGATAGTGTGCTGCTTCTACTGTACACTTCTGATCATGGTTATAGATGTGCTCAGTGAGGAAAGGATTAAACAAACTGTTCCTGAATGGTGATATAAGTAATTGGTTGTCACAATGAAAAGCCAATGCTTTTGTAGTAGTGGTGGTAGTCATAAATCTGGTCTGCATAAGCACAAGGCCAGAATTTGAACCATTTGTCTTGAAATTAATGTAAAATCCTAACTATTACTAGATACTCCACATGGTACATTCATAGTGTCTCTGTATAGGTATAACAAGATTAATATTCAGGTTGTGTAAATCACCCTTTAAGTCAAACTGTTAGTGGCTTAATAGGTTATCAGTTAACAAGTTACTTGTCTGTTATTCAGATGTTTTAAAAGGGTAAGCTTGGGCACAGTGGACATCTACAAGTTGGCAATAAAAGTGTAAGCTCAAGGTTGACTAAAGGAGTTAGGATATAATGCATAAAAAACTGGGACAAAAGACAGCAAAGGAGGCAGATATATGATTCAAACAATAAGTTTTTATTGCAAATAATAGTTTTTATGAAATGAAAAACTTAAAGTAAAAATAAATATATCAATCCATTTTGTCCTTGTGTGGGGCTGAGTCGGGGTTTCTGGACTGTGTGGAGGGACTGTCGAGTCTTGGAGTCAAGTCTGAGTCAGGGCTATGATTTGTCTATTATGTCAACTCAGATGTGATTGAGCATGAGGATAGCTTCTTCCATTTCGTCTGTAGTCATTTGAGTTGGTGATTTTGTAAGCAGTGGTGTGATAAGTGCGAGTGGGATGGTGTATGATGTTTCCTGGTTATTGATGGACAGAGAGAATTGGATATGTGTTTTGCGGTTTCTGTTTCATGGCGTTGATTGCATTTGTGACATTTGTATGTGAGTGAGTCAAAGTTTACAGTAGTGATAGGTGCCAAAAACAGAAGTACTTGTTTGTGACGGTGGCAGAAGAGACTTCACCATAGATGCTTTGAGTGGTGGGTGGTGGTGGTTCTGTGTATGATTCAAGTGCAGTGGTGGGTGTTGATGTTGTGGTTGGGGTGGTTGTCAGATATGTATTGGTTTGTATGCATGTATGGATAGGTTGGTCAGGTGGTACCAGTCGTCAATGTCAGGTTTACAGTACCCCCACACAGCTAGGTCAATGGTTCCAGTTGCGTCAATGAGGAGGAAGGTTGTTGTATTCATGGTGGTGCCGGCTCAGGTTGTTGCTTCAGTTGTGGGTTTTACCAGTTTGATTACTTTGCAAGTGATGTTGATCTGTGGAAGAGCATGGCATAAACAGACAAATTAGTCATAGGAAGTAGTATGTTTAGCTTTTATAACTTCACATTGACATGACACTATTTGCATATAGGTTGACTTTAGAAAATCTGGAGTATGTAATTCAAATTCAAAGATTCAAGGCCAAGGTTCAGTAGGTGGCATTTTGTTTTTGCATGATATTGTATGTTTTATCTAATGTCACTACTGTGGCATAGGGTGCAAAAAAAGATAGTAGACTTACTTTTTCGAAGTGGCGTCCTTCATTCAGAATGGTGCTGGTTGCATGTGAATAGCCACCCAGGGAGTGATGGATTATGTGAATTTGAGTCCGAGTCTCCAAGCCCTGAGTCAATTAGGTGGCTCACACGTGTGTGTGTGTGTGTGTGTGTGTGTGTGTGGGAATGGGGGGGGGGGGGGGGGGTGTCACAGCAGGTGGCATTAAAAGTTTAGACATTACAAGTACCGCATAGTACCACACTTCAAATAAACCAAACTATACCTTTCACAAATCAACTCAATAAGTGTCAAACTAAATGAATGCCTGCGAAACTGTTTTCGGATGTGTGAGATGTGCAAAGTAAATCAGCATTGTTTTTCGGTGGAGTGTCCCTTTAAGGCCAAAACTCTTAACATCTTACTTGGCTTTAATTAAACACACAAGATAGGAATACATTTCAAATTTTTATACCCATAGCTCCACCCATCTTCTCAGGGAGGGGGGGGGTTGCAAACAGACAAACAATAACTCACCAATTCAGCTTCAGAGTTTAGATTCAACAGGGCACCATTGGCACAGTGGATATCTACAGATCAGTAAAGGCGCAACCAATCACTTCAAGTTCAAACATTAACATTAACATGGTACATTCATGTCCACATTTTTAGTAGCGTTTTAAACATAAATTTAACATTTTTAACTTTGTGTTATTCTTTCGTAATCTATACTTTTAACTTATGCTTTTAACTTATTAAACTAAAACACAATATGAATTCAAAGATGCAAACACAAAAACGAAATCGGTGCTGCAATACAATGGTTCCTTCCAATTGAAGCAATTTAACAAATAAATTAAGCAGCATTGCATCAAACATTTAAGCAGCATTTTAAAACAACAGGAATGTAAACATATTCACCGACCATTGGCGTCTTTGAAATTAAACTCTGAGTAGAGCTTGGTGCTTCTGGTTGCTGTCTGTTTGTTTGAAGCATGACTGAGAGAATGTATTCCTTTTCAGGTGTCCTCAATCTGGTAATGAGCGGCCATTTTGCTGCTGCATCTTGGGAAGTGTAGTTTTTTGTGAGAGTAATCCCATTCCCTGGCTCATCTCTTGCACCAGGGGCTGTGTGTGTGTGTGTGTGTGTGTGTGTGTGTGTGTGTGTGTGCGTGTGTGCGTGTGCGTGTGTGTGTGTGTGTGTGTGTGTGTGTGTGTGCATGTGTGTGTGTGTGTGTGCATGCGTGCGTGCGTATGTGTGTATGACACCTGTGTGTGGAGTGAAGCACTCTGGGAGATGAAGTACAGCCGTGGTGGCCATTTTAGTATATGTGTGTGTGTGTGTCTGTGTTTGTTTGTTTGTTTGTTTGTTTGTTTGTTTGTATGTGTGTGTGTGTGTGTGTGTGTGTGTGTGTGTGTGTGTGTTTGTGTGTGTTTAGTGTCAGGGCATGTGTCATCAAAAGTTTAAACATTTATCATTTCAAGACGGTTTCACGTATCCAAATTCTTTCTAAGATTTTTAATCAGGGAAGTCCAGAGATGACACACAAAAAGTTTGCGCTCATTCGGGCAAATGGCCTAGGACGAGTTCGTTTTTTTTTTTTTTGAGAAAGTCCAAGATGGTGGAAAATCTAGCAGACTTAAATGGGCGTGGTCTATATGGATAGATGCGTATTGGACCAGGGAATCCAGCAGATGTGGAATTTTGATTCTACGCCTCACGGTTCAGCAGTTATGGGTCAATACGCAAAAGGGTCTGTTATAGCGCCACCATCTGGCCAATATGGCTAATTTTTTGTCTCTGAGTAGTGGGGCACATTTCCAACCTATGTGCAAAGTCTGGCTACTGTACCCCTTACGGTTTTTGACGTGCATACTGTTTTAGCGGAGAATAATAAAAATAAAAATAAAAATAATAAACGGAACAGATACAATAGGGATCCACGCACTTCGTGCTTGGACCCCTAAAAAGCATTTCCCAACCTCCAAAGCATGATCCCAGGCTGAAATGACCTTCAAAGCATGATCCCAGGCTGAAATGCTGAAACACCCACCAAGCTCTAAACACAGCTCCAGAAGGTGCAGGCTCACAGTGGGTACAGAGTACTTCAAAAAAACAAATCACTCCAGTGTGTGCGTGCGTGCGTGCGTGCGTGCGTGCGTGCGTGGTCTGGACTGTTTTCATTCCCTGACACGCGTCACCGCTGCAGCCCAGTCTACGGCGGCGCAGATGTGATTTCCACACCTGCGGGGCACAGGGGGGGGGGGGGGGGGGGGGGGGGGCTCTCCTCTCCTCTCCTCTCCTCTCATCACAAAGTCACGCTGCCGTCTTTTGCATTGTGACCCAGGTGGCTGACGATGTTTACAGGAGGAGTGCGTGAATTCCAATAGGAATCGGGCTTGTAGCAATCACAAATGGGGCCCGATGGCAGCCGCGGGACAGAGACGAAGGAGCGGCAATGCAATCTCTCGTCAAATACGCTCGCCGGCGAAGAAGACGCTGATGGATTTGGCAAGAGTGAGGAGGGAGTCAAACGGCTCACAGTCAAGTAGAGGCTGCCTCCATAAGCTCAGAGTCTGCACCTGCTGTAAATTACCACTTACTGTAGTTAGACTCCAGTCAAACTTCAGTGTTTTACTTCAGATGAAAGTTTACATTGTCAGGGGTCATTTCACAATGACCATGGACCTTAGGAACCCATTCAAAACACATCCAGCAATTTAAAAAATACACGGGTGCCACTACACTAGGTGAGGGAGAATTGTACATCTAACGGCTGTGAATACTAGCTGTCACTTCACAATACGCACTACAATACATTGTCTGTGCCCGTCTAATCTGAAAGAATGCAAATAGAAGAAAAGTATCACCATCACCAAAACCAAAACTTTAAAATTATTTTCCTGGGTCTCACTTTATCTGACAACTGCACAAAACATTCATGTGGTTTTAAACCATGGCTTCTGACAAACTCGGCTTCTGACGGAACTCCTGCCTGCAAAGCACATTTTTCATTCCTTTGTATTTTTCCAGCAAAAATCTAATCAGGCAAGGTGCACATTAATAAAACAGAAGACCACCGCAGCACAACAAGCAACAAAGTAAAGAGATGCTGAGACTAGGGTAAGTCTGGAGATCAGCAGGCAGTATACACCCAGGCATCTATAATTCATGTGATTGTTTGCTGCTCATCTGATTGCTGCACTGCTGAGGCCTTGTGCCCATATTGTTTGCGGCTGCGCTGGCTGCTCAGCTGATAGAGACACTGCGGAGTGTGTCGTCATTCAGAAACCACGCCCAAATGTCGCCTATGTCGCGTGCATGGTCGCGTGTTGCACACAAAGATCATATATACGGAAGATGAACACTCCAACTTACTTCCTTGACAGCTAGATCCACATTTTTTTTCTCGCCAATTCTCAATGGCTTCCTTGTTTTGCTCGGGAGTACAAAGAAATTTTAATTGCCGATGTTTTTTACATTTGTTGTCTGTGCAGCCCACCACACAACAGCTTTTAGCTATGTTTAATTCAAGGGAAATGACGGTGTATGGGAGTGAATGGAGCGCCTTCCCCCGTGATGGGCGTGGCCTATTTCATGCAGTGTCTCCATTGCTGCACTGCTGAGGCCTTGTGCCGATATTTGCATGGAGAGAGAAACATTTGAAAATGTCCTCCTTACCCATTTCTGGCATGGTGTGCGTGTGCATGCGTGTGTGTCCTAGGGAGGCAATCCAGCGGTGTCGTGTCGTACTTACTTATTTTGCATCATGTTCATTATGACCCAGTCCGCGGGGTAGACATTCTTCCCAATGAGATCTTTAAACATGATAAATGTTTCCATGAGGAAATCCTAAAGGAGAGACAAAACGTTCAAAATGAGAACTCACTGTTATTCTTCCCAACCTGCAAGATAAGAGCAATCTCAAATGAGCTGTTTCTGCAGCGTTATGGCTTACAGGCAGAAACAGCTTCTAGATTAGTTTTTAGGGTCAAGGTGACTCATGCATTTCCCTTTTGCAGCAGCCACTTGAGACCGATAATCCAACCACATGTTCACACATGGTATTACAATGAGATTACAACCACATGTTCACACATGGTATTACAATGAGATTACAACCACATGTTCACACATGGTATTACAATGAGATTACAACCACGTTACTCCTCATGAGGAAACAATGCATGTGATATCTAGATACTGTCAAAAGGATACAGAGTACATACAGTATTAGGGATGGGACGTTATATCGAAATTCATTATATCGCAATACAAAAATGTGACAACATAAATCATGATATTAGATGATATTAAAGTAGCAACGGCACATTCATGGATGAACATAATTTTATGAGAAAAGATCGATTTTGGGCTGTTTTGGGGTTTCACCAGATTTTTATAAAATAAAGAGTTGGCTTTCATTCTGTGTAAAGATGATTGTGAAATTCAAACGTTAAATATAGTTTTGAAGCTCGTAAATGTAACAGAACTAGCAAAACAAGCAGAACTACTAGCATAGTTTGCCAACAAAGCTCGCATTCCTCATGGTTTACATTTTCGATGTAAATCTTCTAAGTGCTCTAAGACTTAAAATGCTGTTTATGACGTTTGTCAGTTGTATTGTAGAGTTTTGTTATTGGTTTTGTTATGGACTCGTTTCATTGGTCACCAGGCTGTTTATGGGTTAGATTTAATTTGCACTGGGTGGGGGTTGTTGTCGCTAAGAAAGAACCTGGCAACACTTCTCCCCGTACCATTATGAATGAACATCTGCATAGTAACAGGATGACCATCGTTCACTTTATTCAGTCCACACACCAACAATACGAGCCCTGAGGCGACAGGCGGAGAGCCTGAAGATGAGGACGAAGATGCTTTGCTTATGGCAGACCTGCGGCTGTGGCTCTCCAGCCTGTAGAAGGTACCTATGTAAGTAAGATTGTGGCTAAATCCAACAGGCTATGAGTGACTATGAGTGCCACTGTAACTGCACATGCACAACCATGGTCCATGATGTGCACGTGCTCATGGTTGTGCATGTGCACAGGAAGTGCATGTGCACAGGAAGTGTGCACTCATAAATAACCATGCACATTAGTTTGCTTCTCCACATACACATGAGCTGTGCCTTTATGGAAAGTTGAATTTCAAAAGATGTTATTGTGTGTGTGTGCACATGTATACAGTATATGCAAGTGTGTGTGCGTGTGTGTGTGCAATGTCTGTGTCTGTACAGTATGGTCACTCAACTCAAGACTGCAAATGTAATGATAGTTATGTTTGAATGATTTCTTTTTAGATGATTAATGTCTCAACTTTGAGGCCCTTTTTCTCTAAAACATAGTTTGAAAACAGTCAAGACATCAAGGCGGACAAAGATAATTTTGACATCACCAGAATTCTTAAATTATCCTCTTTCCAACAGTGTATTAGACAGAGATGGAGCAGGCCACATATTGAGCCTATCAAATCATACATGTATTGTGAGATAACAATCTCATCCCATCCCTAAAGTACAGTAATTATCAGTCATCAATACTGTACTTGGGAACTAGATTCAGTCACACTCGCAGGTGATTAGCTCTCCCTTTCCTGCAGCGACCTGCCCATCATTCCACTCAGCCTCAACTTCTGCCTCCTGACACCCAACTGTCAGGACTGAAGTCGCTCTCCTCTTTCTGGCGTGATTTCAAAACTCATCTCTTCAAGGAACTTTTCATTGGTGTCTTTCCACTATCTTTCTCCTGTCCTAAAAAAAATTAATTTGGCACTGCCTTTTATGTCTTTATCTAGCACATCTCTATCAAATAGATATACATATTTAAAGGATGGGAATATTTGCTACATCTGTTCTCAATGGATCTATCGTTTTTCCAACCCAGTTTAGATGAAACCACGGCCACTTCCGTATGACCAAAGCCCTTCCGAAAGCCTCAGATTTCAAACTGGAAAAGCACTAGGGATGGGTATCGTTTCATAATTTCCGATACCGGTGCTAAAACGATAATTCTAAAACGGTACTGGTGCCTGAAACGGTACTAAAAAAATAATAAAAAACGGATTTAAAGTTTTTATTTTTATTTAAAGAGGCTGTGAAGAGGATTTCAAACAATAATTTGATGTGTTATGCCCTATAATGTAAGTGAAGGTGCGTGCAGCGCCAGTTTCGGAGCACTGGAGGGCGGATATTTCACTCAGCAGCTCGGGCATGGCACCTAAATGGGGCACCTAAATCCGCATTGCAATTCGGTACCGGTAGTACCGGTTGTAAAAGTACTGGTACCATATTGGTACTGGGTTTCGGTACCCAACCCTAAAAAGCACGGCAGCTCAGTCGGAAACGTTCTCTTATATTACAAAAATGGTTCACCGAAATGTGTTTCTGAAAACATTTGAGGTGAGAAATCAGCCAGTTGCTGAATCTATCTTCATTTGACATAGGTAGCGGTTAATTTAAAAGTTTGTATACGAGTTTTGGAAGTTTCCAGAGGTGGCGAGTCACGCTACTACAGAAACCGAATGGAAAGCCTGGAATGACGTTTTTTTCAGGCCCCCTCACCCTTTTTTTCTCCCCAATTGTACTTGGTCTATTCCCCCTGCTGTCCTGGTCGTTGCCCCACCCCCTCTGCCGATGTGGGGAGAGTTGTAGACTGCACATGTATCGGAGGAAGCTAGTGCTAATTTCAGTCTGTAAGGGGACATTCACACCAAAAGCGTTTTTGGAGCTGCCAGTACCTTTCTGCAATTCATTCTCTATTTAAGGACGCGCTAAACGTGCTCTTCTTTCAAGGAACGCACCTGGCATTTAAATGCTGGTGGCGTCTCGTTTTTTTGGTGGAGCACTCTGGGCGTTTTAAAGCTGAAAAAGTTGAACATTTGGAGGAAAAGCGCGCTGCTCGTCTTTTCACTACCTCCTACCTTAATCTGGCTTTCATGTTGTCAGTGAGCAACATCAAACAGACAAAACCAGCTGGCTACCGTCCATGTATTCGTTGTGTCCTAATCTGTACTGCGCACGACTGCATGGGAAAACAAAACGAAGCGCAAAAAAACCCGCTCCGTGCGCTGTTTTGTGCACAATCGAAGCGCTCTCGACATGATTTCCATAGCGTTCTGACTGAAAAAAGCGCTTTGGGTGTGAACGCCGCCTAATAGTGTATCACTGATTTATTTTATTTTTTTCTGTTCTCATTTTTATTTGAGTATAAAGTGAACAGGTACCAGGCATCTTACATTGTACACTTTTGATGCCAAAACAAACAAAATAGTAAAAATCAAACAGACAAAAGAAAAACAGATAAATACTTTGTACACTTTTGCTTTTGATGCGAGAACAAACAAAACAAAACAACAAATCAATCAATCAAAAAAAATTAACTAACAACTAACAATAAATATACCCCCCCCCCCCTCTGCTCCAACTGAAATGTTTTATTGTCACTCACGATTAAGTAGGTCACAGGTTGGCTCGTTAGTAGTTACATAAGAATTTTTCGAAATGTCTATGGAGGAAATGAATGGGAAACTCACTTCCAGGGTAAGAGACGTCACGTGACTGTTCTGCTCTATTCAACTTCTCTCCATTCCGCAGAAGAAACTTTGTGACTGGATAATAATGTGAACGATGACACGCCTGTTGCTAATATGCAGTATGCAGATATCATTCAAGGATTTGAAAGGATGCTTGTAGTGTGTGACTCGGCCACCTCTGGAAACTCTGGGGGGTAGACTTTTGTAATATACTGAAAGAGTTTCCAGACACGCCGCCAAATTTTTCTAGTTTAAAAAAATCTGAGGCTTCCAGAGGGCGTTTTCATCATGCAGAAGTGGGCGTGGTTTCATCTAAACTGGGTTGGAAAAACCTATCAACTCAACACACTGTGGCTTTAACCCTTGCAGTCCTTACTGTTAAGTGGTTGCTTGTACTGTCAGCAATCTAGGAAAGGCCTATTCTACTGGCATGCTCAGTGCTCTTAATAAGTTGTTGGCTAAATAGCTCAAACTTAAATATCAAAGTGAAGCTATTTTTGGTGACAGGTGTTCCCTTCAGGATGAATCCCTTTGCTTTGAAGTGGACTGTTTGGAGGAAAACTGCAAAGCAGCACAAAGTCCTTTGGGCTGCAGCCAGGTCTGAAATGTTGCTATGGCCCACGCCAGCTTCAGCAACAATCAATCTGTGAAAAGGCCCTAACTTCATCACAGTGATTGCTTACCCGTCCCTATGGGAACCAGGCAGACTCCCTGAGACAAGCATTGTATATACTAATATAGGTTAGGAACGGATATCCCTGTGTCTCTGTCTCTTTTGAGACTCCACTCTGAAAAAATGTAATTAGCAGTACCCTGAAAAATGGTCATCCTGTAAACAAACCCCGCTACTTAGATTGTCAGCATACAAACTACAAACACAAACTAAACACATGACTAAAAGTACTAATCTTGCTCATTTCATAGTTTCCCATAGGGGCAGTTATTCATTCAACACCAGACAAAAGCTGTATCTGCCAGAAGTGATGCCGAAAAAGCCTTCCGTCTAACTAGATTTTAGAGACCTTTGTCCAACCTATGAGGCCAAACAGTCATTTGTTTGGGTAAAAGCAAAGAAGGGGGATTTCCCCACTCGTCAAAGAGTAATATTATGCTAATCTGGCAGCAGATACTAGAGGAATAACGCTCCGAGGGCAGAATTATTCAGAGCTGGAATCCATAACATCAATCAGATGTATCCCTCGCCCAGAACTTGTTGGCTGCAGGGAGTGCGTCTGCTTCCCTTATGAGTTGCTATCATCAAGAGCAGGCTGTACACAGCAGCTTACGGAGGAAAACGTCCCTGCAGAAACTAGCAAAAATTCAATATCAAGCTATGTTGTGGGAGGGGGGAAAAACAGTCCAATACATGGTGGACATTACTCCAGTGTCTGACCGTAAACATGCAAGCAGATGGATCAATCAAGTTAATATTCAATTTCCAGAAAGACAGCGAACATGAAATAAGCCACAGCTTAATTTTAATTAATATAATTAATAATAAAAAATATCAAAATTGCAATAATGAACCTCAGGCAGAGTTCACTATTATCACAGAGGCTGCAATTAAGTGCTTAAGAGGAGAGGAGCGTCCAAAATGGATTATGAACAAGGCGCTTTAGTGCTGCGGCAAATCTTTGGTCCATGGATCAAGTACAATATTGCTGAAAACATTTCATCATACTCGAATTCAGTAAATCTTGCACACTGACAACTTTTACTTAAAAAAAGATATATTTTTAAACAAAATCACTTTTCTTTCAACAATTTTTAAAGTTCTAAAACATGTATGACGAGGAAAAACATTTTGCGATAGTCTATCAAATAAGTGAAATGAGATGCTTTTCATCGATATCTTTCAGCCCTAACTGTAAGTGTAGCATAAAGATGGCAGGGTGTCAGTGGTTAGTAGCGGCTGACATGGACACAGTGAGAAGGAGCACTCACCACCACATCACTCCTCATCTTGCCAAAGGTGCTGATCAGATGGGCGTAATGGTAGTCGTCCATCTGCCTGAGTGTGCCGGTCATACTCGCCACGAAGCTGCCCTGCAGAAGAGAAAAGAGAAATGGATAAGTGCCTTCAATACACAATCAAGAGCACATTTCAGCTCAGACGGTTGGCTGAGGACAGAGCGACTCTGCGCCTGTGATTTCGATGGACTAGCTGACTTGATTGGATCGGAGGAGCGACGCGGGCCTGGCCTCCCAGGTTTGAAACAGTAGGCGCCCCGGCTGCCCGCACTCAGTGTGGCTGATGTCATTAACCTACTGCCCTCCACTGCTCGGCTCATTTTGTCTCCGCTGATTAGAATGTGTGTGAGGTCCCTGAAGCCGTCTTCTAATTCACAGCTGCTCCACGCCGGCTCTGGTTGGCAAGCTGCAGGCGTGCTGCCGGGAACAGATAAGGGGAAGGCAAACGGATGGTAGGCTGGGTGGAAACAAGAGGTTGTCGCTGCCAGTCAAGGGCCATGCCAGTGATTTGGCTGATAGCGGCAGAAATGTACGTGGGATGGGACATATCGGAGAGGAGAGAACTAGGAGTTATTGATAGGAATGGTATATTTCCCACAAAACCTGTGGAAACCAGAGGAGACGTCCGTTTGTGTGACTGAAAAAGGTTTGTACCGCATAGAGGGGTAATAGCCAAACGGATGCTAAACAGGTGACAGATCCAAAGAAAGATTAAATGGGATGTTTATAATCCATGATGCAGCTATCAAGAGACTCGTTATGCAAGAACAAAAGAAAGGCAGAATGAACAAGTAACAGCAGAATACAAATCACTGATAGAGAAGCACAGCAGTGTTGTGAGTTAATTACATCCTAGGCTGTGTTAACCAAACCAATGCAGTGCAGGTTAAAAAGACTTCTACCAGCAAGTTGCGTTATTATAAAAACGCTTGCAGAATGAATGAATGGTATTCTTGCAATTCTTTCATCACTGTTCCCGTGCACTTTGACCTCAAACTCAATCAACACAGAATGCACGGGGAGCACATCCCAATGAAGTCTAAAGTGTGATAAGCCCATGCAGGTACAGTAGCTGTCTATTCCCATATAACACAATATAAATGTATCTAGCCTATGTGTTATTATATAGAGAGGCAAAGTGACCGCATACTTCCTGCTTCAGCACTGTACCAGAGATTTTCATCCGCCATTTATTTTCCCATACACATTTCGTAAAATGGGTATAAAAATAGTTTTACTGGTTCAAACCAAACGGTACAGATATATTTAGAAACAGGAGAGATCGCATTTCACTGGGACCAAAACGTAAAGAAATGCGGGTTTAAAGAAAATATTTTTTCAATGTTGTTTTTTTTAAGTTTTGGTCAGAGTGAAATGTTCTATGGTCACTCCCGATTATAGCGTTAGCTGAACCGTTTGGTTCGACGAAGTAAAACTATTTTATAAGCATTTTACGAAATGTCTATGGGAAAATAAATGGCGGATGAAAATCTCTGGTACAGTGCTGAAGCAGGAAGTGACGTTCCACTTTGCCTCTCTATTTCATAATCACCTCTGATTAAAAAATGTTTTTAACTTAAAACTTAAAGGAACACTCCGCCCATTTTCAACCAGCTTTGTATCATTAGAACATCAGTAGTATATCAGAAAACTGTAAACGGTTTTGAAGTCTGTCATTTAATTTGACAGTTATTGAGTGTTAAAGTGTGGACCAGTGACATCACTGGTCCACACTAACTCAAATTAATAACTCATTAACTCAAATCAACTCTCAATAACTGTCAAACTATTCATCATTCATCTAGTTTGACAGTTATTGAGAGTTGATTTGAGTTAATGAGTTATTAAAATGAGTTAGTGTGGACCAGTGATGTCACTGGTCCACACTTTAACACTCAATAACTGTCAAATTAAATGACAGACTTCAAAACAGTTTACAGTTTTCTGATATACTACTGATGTTCTAATGATACAAAGCTGGTTTAAAATGGGCAGAGTGTTCCTTTAATAACTAGCTCTGATAGCAGAATTATAGGGAAAACAATGGCCGTATTGTGAAGAATTGTATTGCGCAAATTGTATTCTTTGGTCACATAAAATAAGGTGCCGGGCCGGATTTGGCCCCCGGTCCTTGAGTTTGACACATGTGCTTTAGACAGACAGATGTGTGAGCTAAACATGTTATTTTTTAATACAATTAGAAGCTATAAATGGTATGTTTTTGTTCATGCTGTTTGCAAAATGGAATAAACTAGAGAAAAATGGGCCCATACTTTGAATTATAGTACGACTTCGAAGTTGCGAAAAAATCAGATCCGAAAGTGGGAAGTGAAGAGGGACAGTCAGGTAGACTCTTTGTGCCAGTACAGCCGCCCTCCTACTGTAACAGATATATGAGTCAGCCGCTTCATGGTGGGTAATCCACACAGGGCATTCCGTTTCACTGGAGAATCTCTCCTTGAGCTGTAATTAGGCCTGACCCACCAAACAGAGCAGAGCAGAAACACGGCTAACAATGTCCCCCCGCCTCGCACTCTTAATATGCATGGCCACTGTGCTTAGCATAGCGGCGCTAACTACAACTGAATGGAATGAATACAGCATAGATAATCATGCGAAACGCGCCAAAACAATCACCAATGCAAACATCTATTATTCATGTCGCCTCCACTTTTTCTGTTGTCTTGCTTCACTTCCTGCTTCACTTCCTCTCCTATATTGCTCCCGAATGCGACTCATGGTATATTAATATTGAAGCACAGAGGGTAGGCCTATGTCTCTTTCATCAGCGAGGGTATGTTAGGTTATGTGTTGTTGCCCCTCAGCTCCTCAGCACTGCAGCTGGAGAACCTATCCCAATTAGACAGCGCTTGAAAAAGAGTTGCATAACTTCTTATTTTCCTAACCGGAGAACAAAGGATGCAATTACTTGATGGCAGAGTAGATTATGGGATGATGTGTGTAAGTGGAGGGGTGGTGGTGGGGGGGGGGGGGGGGTGTCTTGTTGTTGCTGTGAGTAAGTGTGCCCCCCCCCCCCCTGCTTGAGGGGGTGGGGGAGACAGATTAACGTGTGGTTTCTGGCCGACTGCGACGTTATTCAAGGACTTGTTTGAGGATGTCGAGCCCATCCTTCTTCATCTCAGCTCTAATTTGACAGATCCACGGGTGTGACTGGTGTGAGGGGGCGAGCACGGTTCCCTTCACATTGGGCATCAAGAAGCGGAGCAAGACTTCCAAGCAGGCAGCTGTATTTTTTTTTTTTTTTTATAATTTTTTCTGATTTCCCCCCATTTTCTCCCCAATTGTACTTGACCAATTTCCCCCCTGGCGCCCCGGTCGCTGCTCCACCCTCTGCCGATCTGCGGAGAGCCGTAGACTAGCGCCATGCTTCTTGTGACACATGCGCAGTTGCCAGCTGCTTCTTTTCACCTGACAGCGGGGTGCTTCACCGGCAGGACGTAGCACGTGGGAGGATCACGCTATTCCCACCAGTTCCCTACCGCCCCGAACAGGCGCCAGGCAGCAGTATTGAGAAGTCATCGTTTACAGGTTACAGCTACTCCCCTTGCCGCACAGTGACGAGATCAGCTGGTGGGTATCCCATGTTCTTGGTTTCTTTCCATCTCTTCAGCTAGGAATGAATCCCCGAGATGAAGATCTCGCAGAGCAAACTTTGCAAGCCCCGATGTGGGAATTGCCATAAGACGCCGATGCCACAAGCCAGAATTCATTGTGTGCCAAGTCCCCCTAAAGCTTTACTCCAGACCTTCAATATCCAGACTACAAACAGCACAGGCGTACAGGTGTCATTGTGAGTATTGATTTAATTCCTTTAAAGTATTGGCTGCCAGACTGAAACGATTCTTAAGCTTCCAAACAAATGTAATTGCCGCTTCAGCCACCGGGATCTTAATCCCGGCGAATCCTAATGGCAAATTAAATAGAGGTAAGGGATGTAGCTCCTTAATCTCCCATCTTGATGCGTGCATGGAGTGGGAAATATGCACAGAGAGTCACTCCCAGAAAAGGATAAAGACCTTTCAGTGTGCGGCAATTAAGATCTAAATGCAGAACAGGAACACATGCCACGCCAGCTGTTGAGGCATATTGCAAGAACAGAGATGTGAGGAGGCATGAAGGCTAATGGGGAAAAAAACAACGCAGGTACGCCACTCCGAGGTCTCCAACTCTAACTGGGTGACTGCGTGGTAACACAATGTTCACTGTCATACGGCCCACTCCACAGGTCCATCAGTCAGACCAGCCGCCGGTTCGAGTTCGCCGGTGAACCTGTGAACTCTGAGCCCAGCTGTCCTCTCACGGCTCATCTCTCTCTCTCTCGACCACTTTTATCGCTGTGATGAACCCAAACCTGTTACCATGGCAACACTCTTTTTTTAAGAGAGGGAGATCGAGACAGACAGAGAGAGAGAGAGAGAGAGATAGAGAGAGAGAGGGGCGGGGGGAGAATGGGAGGAAATCAAATAAAACAGATGAGGAAAAGAATGCTTTGGGGAAAAAGCCTCTCCCTCACGACTCTCACGCGGGCCTATCAATTGTGATTGAGTTGTGGGCGATGGAGGCACCTGACACACTGAGCAGCTGCCGAGCGGGGTAGCAGCAGAGGAGTTACTGGTTCACTTTCTGCCTGCTATGACATCAAGAAAAGTATATAAAAAATAATACAGCAACAAACAGAGATGCTGAGAAATAATGTTAGAACCGGTTTACCTTTCTTGAAATACAGCGCTGTGTTCTCTGTCAAAATTAACTTTAAAAATGTACTTTTTTTTCATGTATTTGTAAGATTTTTTCTCTCTGCCTATGTCATAGTTTTTTTTAAACTGTCAAGTCCATGGATTCCGTGATTCTGTTATCACAGAACCTATCCACCTTATTTCTAGCTGCCATGATGCCTGATGGGTGCTTCTTCCGCTTCCGGTGTAATTTTTACACTGTTTTAACTTGACAAAAAAAAAGTCTATGAGGATTTTACAGCAGAGCCATTCTGCTCTACAGTCGTGTCGTTCGGGTGCTGGCATAACGTAATGCATTGTGGGTAGTCGGCTACTGTGGCTAATGCTAACGGCTAGCGTAATAGTTACTTTACATGGCAGTAAAACGCCACTGAATGACCAAATTGATTTAACTTTTAAATCAATTATAACGGTTTATAATTCGGGTCTGCAGCCGAGTATAACAAAGGAAATGGCAAGCTGCAACAATGAGTCACGTTAAACCGGACCTTGTACCCACAATTATTTTTTACAGTGGGGCATTCAAAAATAAGGTGGATAGGGCCCAACCCTATTCATAGCTTTCAAGGGGCGTTACGTGCTGCCGGGAACGCCCACCTGGCGGTCAAAAAAACAACTTGCCAGCCGTGTCGACTAGTTTCTCACGCTGTGTAGTGTTTGTTCAGCCAAAGTGCCGATAGCCTACCTGTTGTGCTATCGGTTGCACTAAACCGACGAGGAGACACGCCTGGCTTGTGCTTTCACAGAATCCCGTCGGAGAAAGAAAGGAGGAGGTTGTGGATTTGTGCGAGTGGTTCAGTCGCTGGGCAGGGGAAATGCAAATAGCTTTTTTTTCTACCATCAAAGTACACACGTCTTTGCTCTTTGCGGCCAACATTTCATCAAAGGTAAGCTCAAGTAACGTTAACGGGGTATTAATCATTATTGTAACGTTACTTGAGCTTACCTTTGATGAAATGTTGGCCGCAAAGAGCAAAGACGTGTGTACTTTGATGGTAGAAAAAAAAGCCAAACAGCGTGAGTCGACTGACTCGCAGGCAACGGAATGAACAAGTTGTTTTTTTGACCGCCAGGTGGGCGTTCCCGGCAGCACGTAACGCCCCTTGAAAGCTATGAATACTGGCATCAGTCTGTCGCTGGGCCCCCATAACAAGAGACACTTGGCCAGCTGTGCCGCGCCGCCGGCCCCTGTCAAAAGATTCTTGCCACCAGGCCTAACAACCTTTCGGGTGGAAAACCCTGCACACCTTCATAAAGGAGCCATTTCACAGCAACTGTTTTGAGGTGGTAAAAGCAGGGAGTAAAGCAGGTGTAATTAATCATTGTTCCATTCCGTTTAGGTGTTCCAGTGCCAGGGCCCTCGTTAATGTTATTGGTTACACCTGCTTTGCTTCCTAAATCTACCACCTCAAAAGGTTGCTTTGAAAAGAGCCTATTAGCCGGTCAAATGCTATATAACATTTGAAAACAATGGAAGTAATTACCAAGAAGGGAGAAAATTAAACCAAAATGATTTCCACAGGTGTTGACAGTACAAAAGCTGGGATTGCATTCCAATTTGACGGTGAGCAATTGTCAGTGTAAACGTGACTGTGGTCTAGAGATAGAGCCCATTTGACATAATGAAGCACCACAGGTTAGAGATCCCATAGAGGACAAAGAAAGACAGAAATGCTCAAGACGCTTACAGAAGAATCGGCCCGCAATCACGCCATTATCAATCTCCAGCGCTTACCCACTGAAACGATGACTCAAGCTAGGCAACAATAAACGGCTCCTGACAATTCATCATCAATATGGATCACGTTGTCCAGAAGCTGTGGCTTTCTGAAGCCCGGCCTTCAGATCCAGCTCAGGCTCGCGGGCAAATGAGGCAGAATCTTAGCGGGAAATGAAAAGCGCTGATTAGGGGGCGTGGCCAGATCCATCATACTTGGCTCTCCCGCTCGCGCCCCTCTGATCATTCATCTCACTTTGGCGGCTGACAGCGGGGGAGCAAAAAAAAAAAAACTAATAAAAGTTGCTCTCGTAGTGAAGGGGTGCCCCATAAACACAGCATTGTTTTAAGCCTTTAATTGGGCCAGAGGGGACATGGCACGCCGGCCTCTGGAGGGATATGGAGGCATGACTGTGCCTCAACCTGCCTCTGGAGGAGAGAAGAACGATAGAGGAGAAGTAACAAGCGGGCGGGAGATGAACAGGGACAGAGGTTACTCTCTCTCTCTCACTTTCTTCTTCTCGACTGGCTTGAGGCCACACACACACACACACAACTTCCCATGGAGGTGACTACACAATTGAATCTGGGATGGATGAAGAAACTCACTCCACTTGTGCAAACACAAGTGATCAGCACTGCTAAGTTCTGTAGCCTTAATGAGAGTGCGAGGAGCGTAAGTACAGTGCAGTGGGCCGGGCTGGCAGGGATCTAACCCACGGCAAACAATGAGATCTTCATTGATATTCTCTTCAATTTGCCTCCTCACTCAGGGAGAGCAGAAAGGACGTTGTCGGAGCGGAGACGTTTCCATTGAGGTGATTCTGTGAGCAGAATTCCAAATGAAAGGGTGCGATGGCATCACCGCTTCCTGCCAGGGAGAGTGGAACGCACTTCACAGACCCTCTAGGAAAAAAGGAAAAGGGGAGGAGTTTGTTTGGTTGAAGCTGCGAGCTGCGGAACGAACACCATCTGCGTCTAAATGTCCAAATACTGCTAGTTCTAAAACTCAGTTGTGATTGACTGAGTCCTGTTTGAAGTCAATAATCATCCGCATAACACTTCATAATACTGTAATGTTCTGTCCAAAAATCACCACTCTGTCATACAGGTAGTTTTGTATCGTTTTGCAAACACATGGTTAAACCACTGCTTATGGAACAATAACATTTAAATCACTTTGCAATTCAATTTGAATTAAAATCCAAAGATTGATTGATTTGTACTCTTTCTTTTTTAATATAAAGGCGTAACAACCATTTTGTAAAAGTTATAAGCCACTCAAAAGAGTGATTTTAGAACAGTTAAAGGCATTAGTAGGCATACTGGTACGACATGAAGCAATCACATTGTTTAACTTCTGTTGAATAACTTTTTTTACTTTGTAGAAGAGCAATATTTCATTATTATCATTATTTAACTATTATTGATGGAGACAATAATAGTCGATTTTGAGACAATGGTTTGTCGGTGCTCTTATAAAATCAATGAGCCTCTCACTCACACACACTTCACAACAGCTGTTCTAAAATCGCTGTAAAGTACAGCCGCTTGTGTCTTCTTTCCCATCTAAACCTATTTGCCCTGTTTCTTTTTCTCCTCAGACTATTAACACACACACACACAGTCACACAAACAAAGAGCACGCGCTCCGGCACAGACAGCAGCACTTGAGCACATCTCACAGTGGGCTGAGAGGCAGAGCTGACATCTCACAGTGGTCTGTCACAGGGAGGCAGAGCTGACATCTCACAGTGGGCTGTCACAGAGAGGCAGAGCTGACATCTCACAGTGGTCTGTCACAGAGAGGCAGAGCTGACATCTCACAGTGGTCTGTCACAGGGAGGCAGAGCTGACATCTCACAGTGGGCTGTCACAGAGAGGCAGAGCTGACATCTCACAGTGGGCTGTCACAGGGAGGCAGAGCTGACATCTCACAGTGGTCTGTCACAGGGAGGTAGAGCTGACATCTCACAGTGGGCTGTCACAGAGAGGCAGAGCTGACATCTCACAGTGGTCTGTCACAGGGAGGCAGAGCTGACATCTCACAGTGGTCTGTCACAGGGAGGTAGAGCTGACATCTCACAGTGGGCTGTCACAGGGAGGCAGAGCTGACATCTCACAGTGGTCTGTCACAGGGAGGCAGAGCTGACATCTCACAGTGGTCTGTCACAGGGAGGTAGAGCTGACATCTCACAGTGGTCTGTCACAGGGAGGCAGAGCTGACATCTCACAGTGGGCTGTCACAGGGAGGCAGAGCTGACATCTCACAGTGGGCTGTCACAGGGAGGCAGAGCTGACATCTCACAGTGGGCTGAGAGGCAGAGCTGACATCTCACAGTGGGCTGTCACAGAGAGGCAGAGCTGACATCTCACAGTGGGCTGTCACAGAGAGGCAGAGCTGACATCTCACAGTGGGCTGTCACAGGGAGGCAGAGCTGACATCTCACAGTGGGCTGTCACAGGGAGGCAGAGCTGACATCTCACAGTGGGCTGTCACAGAGAGGCAGAGCTGACATCTCACAGTGGGCTGTCACAGGGAGGCAGAGCTGACATCTCACAGTGGGCTGTCACAGAGAGGCAGAGCTGACATCTCACAGTGGGCTGTCACAGAGAGGCAGAGCTGACATCTCACAGTGGGCTGTCACAGGGAGGCAGAGCTGACATCTCACAGTGGGCTGTCACAGGGAGGCAGAGCTGACATCTCACAGTGGGCTGTCACAGAGAGGCAGAGCTGACATCTCACAGTGGGCTGTCACAGGGAGGCAGAGCTGACATCTCACAGTGGGCTGTCACAGAGAGGCAGAGCTGACATCTCACAGTGGGCTGTCACAGAGAGGCAGAGCTGACATCTCACAGTGGGCTGTCACAGAGAGGCAGAGCTGACATCTCACAGTGGGCTGTCACAGAGAGGCAGAGCTGACACATGCAGTGTACTTGGCCACCACTGCTGGATTCAACAGCATGCAGACTTGGCTCAAAGATCAGGCGCTGGCCCAACAAGGCGGCAGACGGGCAGGTCAGCCAATGGACCGAGCGGAGGACCTGTTAGAGGCCAGCTGAAAGCATTCACGCTTCAGTTTCATCTTCACAAACATTTGGCCCCGATGCATCAAGACGTGGAGAGAAACACTTCAGCAGACACAAGGAGAAATAAGAGCCATGCATGAATACCCTGGCCGGCCATCCGTGAAAGTGAGCCGTCATGCCATTCATTCATTCATACAGCATCCGACACTTTCACACTCCAATACATCCACACATTCCTCCTCCTTCAACAGACACCTTTATTTATACAGGGGAACCCCATCGAGTCATGGTCTCTTCACAAGGCTGCCCTGTATACTGCCCAATGCCAAGCAGGCATCACTTACTGGACAGGAGAGGAGATAGATGGTACTACTGACCGCTGCCCTGAGTATAGGCTGTTTGTGGGCAGGGGGAGGACGGAGGATGAGAGGACCGTGTAGGTCAAGGTGTGTTCTCATGTCTTCATGCCAAAGTGCACTGTCAAAATGCTCAGTAACTAAAGGACAGAAACAGCTTCAAATATTGTGGTTGGAGACAGTCTAGTATAGACTCTGGATAAGACCTTGGTGGTAAGTGAGTCTAAGGCAGAGCAGGCAATCATTAAACTGTTTTTTTCCTGACATTTTCCTTAAAAAAAGCTTGCCGAAACTGCTCAATCCAAATTGCAGATAATCTCAAATTAGTGCACTTCTCCCTTACATGTATATTTCCATTTATCATTCACCACAGAACTATAGACCATTTGGCATTTCCCCATGATTCCCTTCTTCAGGCTGATGTCCGGTAAACACAGAGTGAGCTTTGATGGATGATTTATTTCTGTTTTATTTAATGCTGCTTCATGTTCAGGCACATTTTTGGGCCGAGTCTCAGCCGGCTTTGTGCACAAGCATTGGACTTTGAGAAAAGAGCGAGACTCTCAGTGACATGAGAGACAGCAGCAGATGGGGACAGACTCTCACTGACATGAGAGACAGCAGCAGATGGGGACAGACTCTCAGTGACATGAGAGACAGCAGCAGATGGGGACAGACTCTCAGTGACATGAGAGACAGCAGCAGATGGGGACAGACTCTCAGTGACATGAGAGACAGCAGCAGATGGAGACAGACGCCTACATTCCACTAGGTCCGTGTTCGGTCCGTCTGCGCTGCGGTACGGCATCGGAGCCGATACGTTTCCACTCTAATCATTGTGTCAACTCCCACCTACTCTGCTGCGTTGCGTGTCTACTCCGTCCCAGCTCCGACGATCCGGAGCTCTCCGAAAAAGATATGCAAGGCTTCTATTTTTCACGGATGACGGAGCAAAGCCGCAGCAAGTTGGGCGGAGCCAGGCATGAAATCAACAGGGCAGAGGTGTTTACAGCATTCAATATCAAGCCAGAGGACAAATATGTATGAGGAAAAGTTCATAATTGAAGTGGAAAACCACAAAATAATATATGACACAACACATCATTTTTACAAGGACAACACCAAGCAAGTCCACCCCTCCTCTGCTCCTCCAGTTGGGAACAATGATCTTCTGCCTGTTTGTCGTTGTATTTATCCCACATACAAATTGTCTCGCTCGATTTTACAGTGATAACCTGTCGGTCTCGTCACTCTAGCTGTCTGGCGCAGCTGAGCCGTGACGTGCTCTACACGCAGCCAGTGAGTGTTGCCGCAGCACAGAGCACGGAGCAAAACCGGAGCTCAGCCGCAAAGCAACGCAATGCAACCAGTGGAATGCCGGCGAGACTCTCACTGACATGAGAGACAGCAGCAGATGGGGACAGACTCTCACTGACATGAGAGACAGCAGCAGATGGGGACAGACTCTCACTGACATGAGAGACAGCAGCAGATGGGGACAGACTCTCACTGACATGAGAGACAGCAGCAGATGGAGACAGACTCTCACTGACATGAGAGACAGCAGCAGATGGGGACAGACTCTCACTGACATGAGAGACAGCAGCAGATGGGGACAGACTCTCACTGACAGATCTGTTTTCAGCTTGACTTCTCGCTCAGAGACTTGTGCTGGGGCAATGCAGAGACATCATGGAGCTTGTCAGCTGAGATACACACACACACACACACACACACACACACACACACACACAATAGCATTCCCTCTTGCTCTCCATTGGTGAGAAATATAAGCTACTGTAAAATGACAGCTCATCTCTAGCTGGTAATTCCGTCCTATGCCAGATATGATACTCTTTGTAATGTAGCCTGTATGGATGATTGCACTCTGAACTTCCGGGAAAGAGATCAGTTATTGATAGGAAGTTGAGTGGTGATAGTAAGTGAGACAGAAGTGACTAAAATGAAAGTTACATTTGTGGTTGGGGAATCAGCAGGTGAAGAGTGGTTTGGGCTAATTTGTTAATTGGGGCAGATGGGGAAGGGGTCTGTGAACTGATAGCAGCTGTTCAGGTATTCTCTCCAAAGACCACTGAGACAGCCAGGGCATCCTCAATAGACCAAATCAGCGGGATGTTTACATTTACTTCCGGGTACCCCTGGGTCCACACATTATAATGGCGGTGAACGGCACAAACTGACGTGTTGAAGACAAAAACAGACAAAGAAGACAAAAATGGTTCGTCCGTGTTGTGTTGTTGTTTAATATCATTCATAACAATACTTTCACTAACGTTAGTGGAGACCAGACTAGCTTATTTACCTGTTGGACCAGACCAGAGTAGACTTGACGCTAAATTAAATTAACGTGGCGTCGGTAGCTCTGTCTGTAACGTTAACGAGTCTGCTCTCGCCGAGAAGAGCCTGGTGACGCGAGGTTACGAGTCTGCAAAAAAACAGCGAGTTTGACAGACAAACAAACATTATTAGCTAGCTAACACTACATAAAACAAACACAGAAGAAAGGCTAGATACGTCGGACAAGCATGTTTACCAACCGTTTAACCATTTAAATTGAAAGTAGTCGGCCGAAAACAACGAGAGGGTTTGACAGCATTTATTTGACAACACGCACATTTAAACCTGCCGCCTTCCCCAAGTGGTACCCGGAAGTAAATTTGTTTACATGGTGACGTCACGGTGATTTGGTCTATAGACCCTTCTCACGGGGGCCATTTTGTGTCGAAAAAGCAGGGTAAACACAGGTGCAGGCAAAACACTAATGAGGGTTTCAAACTTCCATGATTGGAATATGGAAACCCTCATTAGTGTTTTGCCTGCACCTGTGTTTACCCTGCCTTTTCCACACAAAATGGCCCCCGTGAAAAGGGTCTATTGGAAGCGCCAATAAAAACACAGACGGCTTCCCATTCTTCTGAGCAACACTGACACACACTGTACCGATAAGCTCAAGTGACAATGACCAGAAGACTGTGTCTGTAGGGAACAGTCGTGGTGGGTTTTCCCTATATCACTGTACGCAAATAAAACAGCCCACACGATCCATAAGTTTACTTACAATCGTGCGGGTGCCATAGTACATGCGGAGGGCAAGGACATCAAATAGGAGTCCCCTGAGGGCTTGGCTGCACCATAATGAAATCGATAGGAGAGCCGAGTGACTCCGGTGACTCCTCCGCCGCACCGCTCTATCCATCTGAGAAACGCTTTGCTTACACAAGCAAAACCCCTGAGCAGATTGCAATAAAAGAGAAGGATAAAGCCTATTTGAACCCTGCATACTGTCCACAGCACCCCCCAGAGGAGAGCTATCCATTTCATTAATGCCATTAGCCCAGGGTCAAACCTAAAACACTCACCAAAGCGGCACGCTGATCCAAGGTCAGATCTTTACAAACATGACACAGTCTTCATCCCGTGTCAGTGCTGCACCTTGTCGGCGCCTGGCAGAGCAATAACAAGGCTGCGGAGCACATGTGTGTCTGTCACTTCCCACACCAAAAGGCAATCTGATAAAAGCATGTTGCGAGTGCGAGCGCACCACTCAGCACCTCGAAGGCGCGGGCAGGCAGCGGGGATAGCTTTTGTCACCTTGCGGAGGAGGGAGACCAGGCAAGTGGACGGACAAAGAATCAAAAGCATGTTTGTGTTGGTGGCATGCGTCACACTGTAAAGAGACTTGGCTGGGAGAGATGTGAAGCAGTGAGAGAGAGATGAACGCGGGAAGGAGGTCTAATGGATCGAGCCCAAGTGTGAAGTGAACCCGCCAAGCAGCTTTTCCCCCCGTCTCTTTCTTTCAAAGCTTTTAGCACGTTCTTGCCAGCTGCATCAGGTGTCCCGTTGACTTGACCGTCCGTTGCCTATTCTATTCTTTCAAGCCTATATATTTCTATCGACGGTATATTTGTATTTTTCTGCCACATTATTACGATGGTATACAACACTCACCGAGCACTTTATTAGGAACACCTGTACGCCTGCTTATTCGTGCAATTATCCATTCAGCCAATCACGTGGCAGCAGCGCAATGCATCAGATCATGCAGATACAGGTCAGCAGCTTCAGGTAATGTTCACATCAAACATCAGAATGGGGGGGTGTGATCTCAGTGACTGACCGTGGCATGGTTGTTGCTGCCAGACGAGCTGCGTTGAGTAGTCCTAAAACCTCTTTACAACTGTGAGCGAAAAAGCGTCTGAGGTTGCAACACGTCAAACCTTGAGCCGGATGTCACTTTGGTAGCCATTTCAGCTGAAAACTGATACCAGTATTAGTATGGTGTTTCCTAAGAAAGTGCTCGGTGAGTGTAGCTTTACGCCATTTCTGTTCTCCAGAGCTTATTGATGGAGCCAGCAGCGAATAACCTTCCCTTTATTCTAACTGACTGATTATTAATATGTTTATGCCGTTTTCACGTTCAACTTTTGATAACTTTAAATAAAATAGCTATTTTTGTATAGCAAGTGTAATTACTTAGTTGGAGCCATTACATTGAGAATATTTACCTAAATATATCATTCTCAAATTAATTTTGATAGCATACTGTCGCATAATAATAGCTGTAGAAAAACAAGACCATTGTGGTGGTTCATTGTGTCATCTTTTTGTGTTTATTCTATGTCCCAATTTCAGTTACAATTTGGTGCAAAATGTGCAAGATTGACTTCCAGCATAAAGACAGAGGCAGAAACACCGGGCGAGTGAGCATCACTCAATGTGAAGTAAGTGAGTGGTGCTGTTTGACTGACTGATAAATGACTGACCTGGGCTTGCTCCCTGATGAACACATGTTCACAGTGGGAAAAATAACTTGCCTTCGTACACAAGTTTATTCCAGTTCCAGTATTCAGTTGGCATAATGACAATCTCACATCACCTTTACTGTAGGGTATACAGTACATATTTATCTTCTCTATGCAGTCTGCAGAGGAGGGAGGAGTGAGTCATCTTTCCGACAACATCCCTGTACAACATCAGGAAGATCAGACCCTACCTGTCTGAGCATGCAGCACAACTGCTAGTACAGGTGCTTCATAATAATATCACACCTTGACGACTGCAACTACTTACTGGCTGGGTTCCAGGCATGTACGCTCAAACCCCTGCACATGATCCAGAAGGCGGCGGCCTGCCTGGTCTTCAACCAGCCCAAAAGAGCACAGCACTCTGCTGTTCATATCCCTCCACTGGCTCCCAAGCTGCTGCCCGCATCAAGTTCAAGTCCTTGCTGCTAGCCTACAAAGCAGCAGCCAAAATGGCTCCGACCTACTGTACAACCTGAACTCCCTCATTGGGGTGTATCATGTAGGCTCCGCTCAGAGTCCCGCCCACGGCTCTCTGAACGGCCCGTGGTGCTGCCACCACAACAAGGACCTAAGGGCCATATCTTACGCCCGGTGCAAGTACAAGGGCAAGCGTTATCTTTGCTCGTTTCTAGAACTCAAAATCTCCCCTTTTTCTTGTAACATCTTAACCTTCACAGTAACATCTTAACCTGCACAGTAACATCTTAACCTGCACAGTAACATCTTAACCTGCACAGTAACATCTTAACCTGCACTGTAACATCTTAACCTTCACAGTAACATCTTAACCTGCACAGTAACATCTTAACCTGCACAGTAACATCTTAACCTGCACAGTAACATCTTAGCCTGCACAGTAACATTGCAGAGTCCCTCTCAATCTTGAAGAAAAGGCTAAAGACCCAGCTCTTTAGTGAACACCTTCTCACCTGATGGACTGTGTAATAACACACAACATAATATGTATCTGCCTCTATGCACTGCATCGTAGCACCTATGTCCTGTTGGACCAGAACTTAGCACCTAGTGTTGTTCTCTCCTCATTAGAACCTTGCTTGCATTGTATTAAAATATCATGTGTACGTCACTTTGGATAAAATGGGAAATTGTAAATTGTAAGCTGACATACACTACCACTAAGGGACTCAAGGAGTCGCCACAGTCAACAAGTTTCCAATTCTAATCATAAGTAGGTCTTGTCCAAAATAATTATTAAATTTGGGACTGAAAACACTAAATAGATTATGGTATCATTCTTGATGATATATAACAGAATTAAACTGAATGATGTTAAAATATGGTATTCTACATAGCTGAAGTTAATTGACATGACAGTTATTGACATGTTTTACCAGGTAAGAAAAGGATTTACGTTTGCCCTAAATCTTTGCAGCTGTGACTTGGAAACCACTGTAGACCTTGTGATACTTTCCTCATAACAAGAAACAATATAAATCTAATAATACTGATAAAAGGTCTCGTAATAATATTAATAATTAAATCTATCTCTTCAATAACTTTTTATGACATAAATTATATATACCGGTAGTTGATTTCATTTTCACCCAAAAAAGCAAGTTAGGCCCCTCTGGCTCCAAGCCCTCGCATTGGAAACAGCTTACTGTACATAAATCCTCAATAAGGGACATGTGTGGAGTATACAGTACAGGCTTTTGTGAATGGTAATGCCAGCCCTTACTGTGTGTGCTTTGCTCTCAAGGGTTGCAATGTGTTCTAGTGCGTGCGCACACACACACACACACACACACACACACACACGGACGCACGAACACACACACACGCGCAGAAGAAAGAACACATACCTGACCTGTATACAAAAAATATCACAGGCACACAAACAGATGCAAGTGCATGCACAGAAAAACACATGTAACATCTAACACACTGGCAAAGATATGTGAACATGGAAGCATGCACACACTCTAACACACACACACACACGCACGCACGCACGTGTGCACACACACACACACACACACACACGGGGACACACACACACACACACACACACACACTAAGAAAAATCCACAGCAGCAGCAGCAGCAGCAACAGCTGTCATCTGGAGTTCATTACCATGGTACCTGAGGCTTCTAGCAGAACTAGGGGTTTCCCAGTGAGAGAGAGGGAGAGAGGGAGAGAGAGAGAGGGAGATAGAGAGGGAGAGAATGCGGCTCCAAAAACATCCAGCCATGCGTAGATTACAGCTCCACTTTTGCACGATCACGATTTCGCCACGTGTGCCATTTCCCCCCTCCTCATTCTGTTCATTAAACACGACAATGGTGCATCACGAATCCAATTACGTCAAAAAAGAGAGGAGAGGGGGGGGGAAACCAAACACGCACATCCCCAGATGACAAAGCAGGCTTCTCCAGCACAAACAGTGTTAGCTACTAACTAGCCCATGACAGATGGATAGGAAGCTGAAAGGAGGAAGGAGAGGGTGCAAACAAGCTCCTGGGAGAGAGAGACGGAGGCAGATGGAAGAGGGAGTGGGGGGGCTTGGCGAGTTTGAGAGGGCGGAAAGTGAATGGACACATAATGAAACTCTCAAGGCTGACAACGACACGACAAACACGCCACGCGCGCAGGACCACGGCGAGCGACACCTGACAAGTGAATCACAAACACGCGGCAGCATGACAAGGCGGCACATCTCGTATACACAAACGCATTATTCCTCTCTGTCTCCAGTGACTTTCTATCTCATCAACACCATCACACATGCACGCACGCACGCACACACACACACACGCACACACACATGCACAGACACATGCACGCACAGACACACACACGCACACACATGTACACACACACGCACGCACACACACACACACACACACACACACACACACACACACACACACACACGCGCGCGCGCGCGCGACCGGTCTGGGTGTAAAAGTGCACTCTTGATTAGACAGCTTTCCAATTAGAGGGTTACATTTGATGATCGTGCTACTGAAGAGGCTGCGGCGTGCGTTGACGTGCGCACGCTCTTCCGTGGCGATGAGGGTCACTGGCGGTACCGACCCAACAGATGACGAGATAATGGGGTGATACATGAGCCCG
>NC_139626.1:23204411-23256911 GCF_964638095.1 Poromitra crassiceps
TATCTTGTATAGAGAGAAGTGAGTATCTTGGCCCTCCCCTCTCCTCCCCCCAGAGAGAGAGAGAGAGAGATGGACAGTCTCGAACCCTCAGATCTTGATTGCTCTTCACTTGCCACACAAAACGCGTGCCATGCTCACTCATCACTGACAGCGTCTCTCTCTCTCTCTCTCTCCCCCCCTCAACCCCCATCTCACATGCTCGCTCGCCCTGATACCATCTCCACTCTGCTCTATTCCACTGTCTGTCGACACTGAGGAGGGGACTGAGGGAAACAGATGAAGATAGATACCTACAGAGATACTACTGTATAGACAGGGGGGAAAGGGGGTTGTGTGTGAGACAGAATGGAGAAACAGATAGAGAGTGAGTGAGGATTAAGGCTGGGACAAAGTATTGATACTGGTATATTTTGTGATGGCGCCAAATATGGGTATTTTTTATTTACAAATATTGTTATTTTTATTTACAAAAAAAACAAGTTGGTAAGCACTGCAATGTGTCCAGGTTTACATACGTAAAACAAGTCCGGTATGCTTGTTAAGCACGGAAATGTGTATTTCTTTTGCATTCATTCATTTTGTATTTTTTAAGTTTTTAAATTGGACAGATTGAAAATATTTTAGTGAGGCATAGTTGTATCCTTCCTTTAAACATTTTATCTGCTTTCTGGCAGTTCGGCCTTTTGCCAGTTTATTACTATTTTACATTGGACTGATGTGGACAAGTTGCAGTGTGTGTGTGTGTGTGTGTGTGTGTGTGTGTGTATGTATGTATGTACTGTATGTGTGTGTGTGTGTGTGTGTGTGTGTGTGTGTGTGTGTGTGTGTGTGTGTGTGTGTGTGTGTGTTAAAGGGGCAACGTATTGTGAATTACTCTCTGATTCCAACCCCTTGTGAGGATATCAAATTGACTTCCCACAGTGGAATGGCATACAGTGCAGTATGTATGTACTAGCAGTCTAGGAGGACACGAAAAAGTGCTTATATAGGCTTATTTCGATCATCATCATTGTGATATAAAAAGCAATATACTGTACAATATAGGAGGGGCGGAATGAGAATGGGACGTTATATATATATATATATATATATATATATATATATATATATATATATATATATACATACATACACACACACAGATTCACCTCCATCCTTAGTGTTGCCTCAGTGAGAAGCAGCCCAGGAGGAGCGGGCATGATGGCCATGATGCTTCAACGCTAATCTTTATTTTAGGAATCATTGAAATCAATCAGCGGCACTCCTGGTACCACTCCTGGTACCACTCCTGGTACCACTCCTGGCACCACTCCTGTTACCACTCCTGGTACCACTCCTGAGCGCCGAGGGAAGGGAGAGGAAAAACACTCACAGCAGCCCCCCAAACCCCCCCCCCCCCCCCCCCCCCCACACACACACACACAGCCCCCCCCCCCCCCCCCCCCCCCCGGACACAATCACTCCAAATGCAGAGATGAGATACATGACGCTGGCGATGTAGAACAAAGGTGAAACAGCGCTTTCCAAGAGGAATGGGAGTCCGGGAGAAACACAGCGGAGCCGGCCTGCCAGGGACAGTCTACACACACTTAATCTCCTGGGATGTTCGCTGCATGACACCTGACTCCACGGAGTGAGCAAAGGAGGGATGAGGGTGAGGAGAAGTGTGCATTCGGCCCCCCGTGGCCCCCGCTGGCTGGGAGTGGTACTCATTCCTCCAGAAAACAAATTGCTCTCCTATACGAGAGTGACTGCTTTTTGGAACAAGCCAGATGTTACCTTTCATGTGGTAATGAGATTATTCATTAAGTGTCTGATCCCGCGTGCCCGACAACAAACAAGCAGTGGAGGTGTAGCGTGCATGCGCGTGTCCACATTTCCCACCTGATCCCACCTGCATTGCTGTAGAGCAGGGGTTCCCAAACTGGGGTACGCGTGCCCCTAGGCGGGCTACGTGGAGGTACTACAGGGGGTACTTGAGAGAAAGGGGAACATGTCAGAATAAATCATGAAAATAAATGAAACGTTAAAATAAATCTGCTCAGGGCACTATCTCATGCCTTCTGGTTCTGCCCTTCATTAACAGGATTCTGGGCCAACATATTTGACTGGTACTCTTAACGCCTACAAAATAACCCTACAGCCGGAGGCAGAACTCGCCATCTTCGGCTGTTTGGAGTCCTCACTGAACTTCCCTATAGCTGTGCAACAATCTCTGACACTGGGGACAACTGTCGCCAAAAGACTCATTCTGAAGGAATGAAAGTCCTCCTCTTCACCTTCTTTTCATGTGTGGCTGATGGACATGATCTCTGTTATACAGATGGAGAGACTCAGGTTCTTGAGAACCAACTCACTTAAAAGGTTATCAACTATCTGGGACCCGTTTTTGCGTTCAAATGAAAAAAAATTAAAATAAAAATCTGCTCAGGAAGGACTAATTGCAACTCATTCACTCAATTTCTTATTTTGTAATGTTATATTCTTCAAAAGGTGGGTTATCATCTATGAATCTGATCATCCATCCATTCATTGCATCGTATGCTATAGTTTTCTCTTGCAGTTTTCTAAGTGAAATGTTGTAGTCAGGTCAAGAGGAAATTACCCATTACTCTGCTGTGGCTTTCGGGTCTCTTAACACTACCGTCACCTTCACTTCCTGCTTCAACTGATTTCAAACACGGCCCCACATTTCCTTCAAACATTTCAAACTGCTAAAGCTGCACATTCATTTTCAGCTGTGTCCAACAACAACAAAAGGGGAAAACAAAAACACTACCCCAGACATGAGGACAAGTAATTGGTTGGTCTTAAAGGAGGCCCAGTGATTCAAGAGACTGGCCTGTCACTTGAAAGGTGACATCACATGACTTTTGATGACCTCAGTAGTCGTGTCGATGTTTGATTTCCTTCATGGTCAGTCAGTCACTCAGATGAAAGCCCAAAAGGCTCATGTTAGTCAGTCAAACACCTATTTTCCCACATTTTAGAATAATAGTAAAGACATTAAAACTATGAAATAACACAAATGGAATTATGCAGTGACCAAAATAGTGTTTCAAATCAAAGTTCTTATATTTGAGATTCTTAAAGCAGCTGCCCTTTGCCTTGATGGAAAGGCAAAGGGCAAAGAAATTCATACAGGCATCAACTTCACAATTTCGATTTTTTTCTAAGAAACACATTTCAAGCATATAAGCCTTTAGATCAAAATGACTTGAAGACAATGAAAAACATTCAATCTAAGTGTGTCCACATTTCGATCAGTAGTGCATGTGACACTATCGTTGCTGCACAGATATTTAAGACGATGTGGATCATCACAAGTCCGTGTTCAGTGGCGTGCGAGGTCAAACTCCAGCACACTGAAGAAGGCCTCCATGCTGAAGTTTGTGCTGTGTATGTTTGAGATTCTGAACAGGAGGGGAATTGAAATGGGGAAATGAAGCAACAGAGCTTATTTTCTCTTTGATCATGAGGCAACTTCCCCACTCCACTGTGGCTTCACCACTTACATTCAAGCGATGCATCCGGCACTGACAATATGATACATCTTACAGACGTCTCTCTTCAAATACAATCTCTGTCTATTTTGGTTCATGGCTCCTTTTCTGCCGCTTCGCCTTCCCTCTTCCAACCTATCTCTGTCTATTTTACTCACTTCCTCTATCTCTGTCTATTTTACTTACTTCCTCTATCTCTGTCTATTTTACTCACTTCCTCTATCTCTGTCTATTTTACTCACTTCCTCTATCTCTGTCTATTTTACTCACTTCCTCTATCTCTGTCTATTTTACTCACTTCCTCTATCTCTGTCTATTTTACTCACTTCCTCTATCTCTGTCTATTTTACTCACTTCCTCTATCTCTGTCTATTTTACTCACTTCCTCTATCTCTGTCTATTTTACTCACTTCCTCTATCTCTGTCTATTTTACTCACTTCCTCTATCTCTGTCTATTTTACTCACTTCCTCTCTGTCTATTTTACTCACTTCCTCTATCTCTGTCTATTTTACTCACTTCCTCTATCTCTGTCTATTTTACTCACTTCCTCTATCTCTGTCTATTTTACTCACTTCCTCTATCTCTGTCTATTTTACTCACTTCCTCTATGTCTATTTTACTCACTTCCTCTATCTCTGTCTATTTTACTCACTTCCTCTATCTCTGTCTATTTTACTCACTTCCTCTATCTCTGTCTATTTTACTCACTTCCTCTATCTCTGTCTATTTTACTCACTTCCTCTATCTCTGTCTATTTTACTCACTTCCTCTATCTCTGACTATTTTACTCACTTCCTCTATCTCTGTCTATTTTTACTCACTTCCTCTATCTCTGTATTTTACTCACTTCCTCTATCTCTGTCTATTTTACTCACTTCCTCTATCTCTGTCTATTTTACTCACTTCCTCTATCTCTGTCTATTTTACTCACTTCCTCTATCTCTGTCTATTTTACTCACTTCCTCTATCTCTGTCTATTTTACTCACTTCCTCTATCTCTGTCTATTTTACTCACTTCCTCTATCTCTGTCTATTTTACTCACTTCCTCTATCTCTGTCTATTTTACTCACTTCCTCTATCTCTGTCTATTTTACTCACTTCCAATTCTCCTCCATCCAAGCGCAGTGAGAAGTCTTTCCCATATACCATCTTCCTCCTCCAACCTGTTTATTCCAGTCCCTTCCTCTCCGTTTCCATCCAAGCAGCTGTGTTGGTGTGTGTGTGTGTGTGTGTGTGTGTGTGTGTGTGTGTGTGTGTGTGTGTGTGTGTGTGTGTGTGTGTGTGTGCGTGTGTGTGTGTGCGTGTGTGCGTGTATGTGTGTGTGTGTGTGTGTGTGTGTGTCATTCCTTTGCTGGGGAAGACTACAGTAGGAGGAATCTGAGAGCAGCAGGGGAGTTCTCTAGTTACCCATCAGCTTTGAAACCACGGTGTGTCTACGAGAGAGAGAGAGAGATACAGTAATGGTGCTCTGTCGAGAGAGAGAGAGAGAGAGAGAGATACAGTAATGGTGCTCTGTCGAGAGGGAGAGAGAGAGAGAGAGATACAGTAATGGTGCTCTGTCGAAAGAGAGAGAGAGAGAGAAAGAGAGAGAGAGATACAGTAATGGTGCTCTGTGGAGAGAGAGAGAGAGAGAGAGAGAAAGAGAGAGAGAGATACAGTAATGGTGCTCTGTGGAGAGAGAGAGAGAGAGAGAGAGAAAGAGAGAGAGAGATACAGTAATGGTGCTCTGTCGAGAGAGCGAGAGAGAAGTGATCTGGTGCATTCTGATTAGAGCCTGCAGCCTCTGCAGCACGCATCCTTTCCCGAGATCTGATCTCGATGTAGCCTCTATGTTCGGTGACGTGTGGATTACAGGCAACGCTCTGAGTTCATCCCCCCAGAGTCCCCCCCCCTCCCCCGGTAGCCCACCTGGGGTTTAGGCGTAGCACACGTAGCCGACTGACTCCAGCACGCAGCAGAATGACTGGAGGAGGAACAAAATAACAGTGCAATTCAGTGGGGGGGAGGACGTGAGTAAAAGAGAACGAGGCCACAAAGTCCAAAGGCAATCATCAGAAGATAGGGAGTCCTACATAGAGGAGCAGTGTACTGGCATAGACTGCATTCTGGCACCATAGTAATCTCTAGTGACATATATAGTAGGAGATGATGACACAAGGGCTGATGGTGACTATATCCTGCATTCTGAGCCTTACTTTGCCGTATAAAAACCCGCAGTGGAGAAGGTATTGCAGTGAAACTCCAGGTCCAGTCTCTCTCGCACACATACACACACAAACATACTGTAAACATGCCTACTGTATGTTACAGCTGTATTTGTCAAAATGTAGCTGCACCATATACAGTAGTGTTATCAAATCAAATCAAATGTATTTATTGTCATTGTACAAGTACAACGAAACTAGTTTAGGTGAGTAAAACCAGAATAACAATATAAATAAAATATAGCCGCAAGCGGCGATGGGCGGGGTTCAAGCCTTGCGCAAATTGAACACCTAATAGTCCTTGAGGCAAATTTGTAGAGCACAAAACCACCTCGGAGGCAAGATGTAAGGTACTTAGCTGCAGCTAGTCTCTTAAAACAGACTGTCTCATCCTACATCCGGCGAATGCAGCTAAACAGTCTGTACGTTACACCCCCAGAACATGCACAAGGAAGTTGGGAAAAAAACCTTCAGACTGGAAGGAAGTTCGACAGAATCTGACCAATCACGACACGTGTGTCCACGAAAAAAGAATTCTGATTGGACTAATGAGTGGAAGACCCGCCTTAAGAAAATTCTGATTGGACTAATGAGTGGAAGACCCGCCTTTCTGCTTCCCATTCCGGTTGGCACATGCTTCTCCCCCACGAATTACAGACGGTATGGCGGAAGCATTTGAAAATTGTGGAAATTAACTCGTCTGTTCTAAGAGACTAAGCTGCAGCCGCATCTAAACGACACACAACGACACAACTCACACCCTTTCTCTCTCGGAAATTGGCCATGATGTTGTTTGTGATTTTCACGAAGTCATACATCAAGGACAGGCTGATAAAAATAGCGGGGACATGGGCATTAATTTCCATTTCTTAGAAAATGTCAACTTTTCTCTGATTGGATCAAAATTGGCGCCGACCTCAAACTATCCAATCAGAGAAAAGTTGACATTTTTTAAGAAAGGGAAGGTCCAATGGCGATCCCTGTAAAGGACTATGTATTTTTTCACCCCGAATCCAATGTCGCCATCCGTGAGTCTCTATGAGTTACGGTTGCGGAGATACGTCCGCCCAGCCTGCAGGACTACAGGAGAGAGATAGAGGACAGTGGGGGGTTGGGGGTTTCAAGTCACTGAACAAACACTCTATTTCAGTCATTGTTGTCAGAATATAGAGCCATTTAACACTTATTTGAACACAAAAACATCGCTGAATGTAGTTTTAAGTAGTTATGGGTCGGCCTATGTGAGTAGATGCGGAACATCCCAAGGAATCCAGGGAAAAAATAAGTTTGATTATAGACCCTACGGTTCAAAAGTTATGAACAAAAACATAAAGTGGGCTGTTATAGCGCCACCATCTTGTCAATTGGTGGAATTTTTTCGTGGATAGTAAAAGACTCCACTGTGAACCTCCCTAACAAGTTTTGTAGCTGTACCTCGTATGGTTTCTGAGATAGAGCTAATTGAATGCGTTATTTTTCTCAACATCATTCTCTCTACCCAGGATGCAACACTCCTGCTCAGAGTTGCTCTTAAGCTCTATTTATCTGGTCAAATCTCACCGGATTCCTGTTTCCAGTACAATTTTAGCATGTGGTTTTTAACAAAGAAGAGCTGGAGCTGCTCAAAACATAATATGCAAATGAAAGTGAGACCATGAGGGATATACCACTTGTAATACAGGTGTAGGTATGTCTGAAGTCCATATAATAGCGTGCGTGCGTCAAGTCAAATCAAACAATTTAGAAGGTACAGGTACTGAATGCTGCTATAGCGCCCCCTTTTGGTCGAATTGCACAAGATTTGACACACATGGTCTAGGATGGTCTCCGAAGACCTCCTGCAAGTTTCGTGAAGATTCCTTAATCGGTCATGAAGTGAGGACAATTTAGCTGTGAGGCCACGTCCCTCTCAAATTTAACGATCAATATCTCCGAAACTAAAGTAGCTTTCAAAAATCCACCAATCACGATTGTAGAGCTTGCTCCATAGATGCTTCCTTGCGAGTCTGGTGCAAATCGGTCCAACGGTCTAGGAGGAGATGCAAAAAATGTGTTTTCCAAACTTTTCCAAATATCTCAAAAACTTTCCAGGCGGACATTGAGGGTCCTTATGGCAAACTTGTAGGGCAGGTTCACCTGAACATCTGGAAAAAAAAAGTTAGAAAATCGGACCAACGGCGTGGAAGTGATGGCCTTTAACGTAAAACCGTCGATTATAGCGCCACCTTCAGGCCGATTCGAAAAATCTTTTTTGAGCAGCTACCTGCCAACAATATCTGTCATTGGGCCAAATGTCAGTTCTCTACCATTTACCAACTCACGGGAATTTGCGTTGGGGCAGATGAAAAATAATAATAATATATTCGGATTTAGAAAAACAATAGGGTTTCAGCCCCTTCAGGGCTTGAACCCCTAATAAATAGCTAAGTATTGCACTGTCGGCAGTGGGGGGTTAGTGCATGTTTGCATTCAACATGTTTACGGCTTTAGGGAAGAAAGTGTTCTTGAGTCGGTTTGTTCTGGCTCTGATGCATCTGTAGCGCCTCCCTGAGGGCAGCAGGTCAAACAGCTGATGACCGGGATGTGAATTTGTCCTTTACAATGTTTCTCGGCCTGTTTAGGCAACGAGAGTTGTAGATGTGGTTCAGGGAGGGGAGGGGGCGGCAGATGATTCTCTGTGCAGACTTTACGACCCTCTGCAGCCTTTTCCTGTCTTCTTCAGTGCAGCTGGCGTACCACACTGAGATATCTCAGTTATCTAATAAAAGCTGTGCATATGGCTGAAACTCAAAATATACAGTAAGGGCATTTCAAAGTCTTATGGATTAACAGCAAATCTGATTGGATTGAGCTGTGATGGGGGGCGGGGGGAACATGTTGCCATCTCCTCACTTAAGTAAATATAACTAGACTACAAACAATCCATTATGTTCCTGGTGGTATTATTTAGTCATTACCACATCACCTCTTAGAACACAATGATCCTGAGCCCAATCTTTAATGGCGCTTGTTTGGTACCAGTGGAGTGGTCCACGATGAGTGGCCACCAACAATAGAGTACCGCAGGGATGACGTATTTTTGTAGGCTTTATCCAGAAATCGCCGCCATTTGGTTCATCAGTGGAAAAGTCTATGGGGTTTTAGAATGGGGATTTCACTTAAATACATAAGATAAGGTCTGTGGTCAACAAAAGTTTATGGGAATGCGAATTTGGGTTCAGCATGATACTCTTCACAAACGTGAATAACTTTTATGCCTTTTGAAGCCTTTAAAAAAAAACGTAAAAAAAAACGCATTTACGTTCAAAAGTCATAAACGTTATTCATGTTTGTGAAGATTATCATGCTGAACCCAAATTCGCGTTCCCATAAACTTTTGTTAACCACAGACCTTATTTTATGTATTTAAGTGAAACCCCCCATGTTAAATCCCATAGACTCTTCCTCTCACAAACCCGGAAGTACACTTCTGGACTCATTCCTGCAGTTCTCTATTACCAGAAACGCGATCCCTTAACACCCGTTCTTTTAATACATCCATGTTAACACCCAGCGGCCCTTCTTCTTACAGCAGTAATCTACAGTACCATTAACTGACAAAGGATTTGCTGCATTTAGTGTCAGTAGTGCTGCTGCTGCTAACCCTCAACACTGTTCTGCACACTCAATCATTCAATCAATTCAATAATCCCACACCGACATGACGTTAACGACACAATCTAAGCTAAAGTAGCAGCCGCCGCATCTTTTCACTGTGCTCTTTAAGAGACCCATCAAAGACTTTTCAAAACACTACTAAGCCGCGTGTAATTATGAGCAGAAGCTGACGGAGGAGAGGAGAGGAGAGGCGAAAACAAAACGAGAGTAGATAAAGCTGGATTACAGCAGGGCTTGGCACTTGCGTTGAGTGTGATGACAGGGCCGTCATTTGTTCAGGCAGCATCTGAGGCCATGCCGAGGAGCATCAATGTAACACTGTAGCAATCAGTGAGCAGGGATTTGCTGCTGATCACATACTGTACAATGTAGCGCAAGGGGCACACTTCAGGCCCACTTTGTCTCTAATGGAACAAACAACGCTGGCCGCATATATTATTTCCCTGTGATTTCACTCAGTAAATAACGCACAGAGCCAAGATGTCATTGTGCATTTCGAGAGGGCAATCCCTTGAAATAGCAGCGCTTTGGCCCCAGCGCACCCTCTATCTACCCCGTAATTGCGGCAAATGGCATCTACAAGGATGTCACTGCTTTCGGAAGATGTGATTATATTTGAGAAAATACGACAATATGGATTCACTCACTAATGTGCAGCTGAAAATACCAAGAAGTAATGGGACTTGATTCTATGTTTCCTTTAGGGGGGTAAAATATCTCTCTATTTTACTTTTTTGTATCTATTTTATGTGAAGCAATTTGAATGACCTCTGTGTATGAAATGTGCTATGCAAAGAAACTTTCCTGGCTTTAGTTGAATAGGTCGGTACTGGGCATAATGTGACTGAGCAGCTTATGATGGCGGCATCTTTTCGCTAAGCTGTCGATCAAACAGCTGAAACATTCACAGACTATAAATTAAACAAAGTATTGAGTGAAAATTTAGGTACTGGAAATGATGCTCATGAATCAATGCTTTAAGTGTTTTAACGAGCAAGGCTGTCAAGGTCGGCGGTGTTAATTGATATGTAGGCCCATATTTCCAGGGTGATGAATTCACTGGGTTTGTGATCCACGTATTAATGAATTTTCCCTTTGGTGCGGAGCAGAAGCGATAATACAAAAGTAGTCAGGCTTGAAGTCATGGTAAACATTGAAAGCCCAGGTTGAGCCAGACACTGAAGTCTCTACGTCTGAAGGTTGTACAGTACCTCCAGCGACCAAAAGTTAAATTAGGCAACTGCCATTCACAGAACCATTGGCTCATAGAAATCATCACTTTTCAAAATAACACAAGTAATGCGGACCCATTTACTCACTCAAGGTACATTGCATTAAATGAGCAGGTACTCTGAGCATCACTGCCAATAAAGGATAATGAATTGCATTACTGCAGTATTCTGGATTGTCCTTGCAGCACTGTCCGGACCAGCACTGGAATAACTATATAGCAGGGGTTCCCCACCTTCTTTGGCTTGTGACCCCACTTTGATGTCACAAAAATCTAGGGACCCCACACATTCAAATTTCGGTACAACATTGGTAATATCATCAGTGACATCATCAACCGGGGTGGAGATTTGAACCCACAACCTTCTTGCTGTGAGGCAGAATTCGGATTTTACTCTGAGAATTGTGCCATTAATATCAGAATTCTGGCTTTTTTCTCAAAATTCTGACACTAAACTCAGAATTGTGACTTTTTCTCTCTAAATTCTGACATCACGCATCACTCAGAATTCTAATGTCTGATTCTAATGTCAGAATTCAGACTTTTTTTGGGTCAAAATTCTGACATTCTGCGCCTGGGAAAGTAGAAGGGATGGGATAGGAAGAGGAAATATTGTTACCAGGTGTGTGCCTCAAAATGGCTGTGGCTGTTTGCATCAAAAAACTGGATTCATGTTCCACTATCTGATGATATACGGTGGTCTCTTTCATGTCATTTCATATCAAGTATAATTTGATGTCAATTCGGACATCATAAAGAATTGTAATTTTTGATTCTGGGCTCCGTCTATAACCTGGAAGTATTCACACAGTCAACACAGACCTCATTTGGAGAGTGGAAGCAGGGTAACAGTTCAATCTCTTGAAAATGTCATCCATTGAGCAAACATGGAGAGGACATTGAGAGTGATGGACCAAAAGAGCATGGCCATGCTGGCTGGTGAATAGATAATAGCCTAGGCAGCAGCATAAATGCCACAATGACACAGAGGGGGAAAAATATTGCTATTTGTTTCAAATGCCTTAAGTGCTGTATAGCTGGGGCAACAATTGGAAATGCATTAATTAATTTACACACACCCCTGATTCTGTCTGTTACCTAATTCCATGGTTGCTCCTCACAACGCCCTCACAGCTCAATCAACTTAACGGCGAAAGGGACAACAGTGATTACATGATGCACACAATGCAAAGTGATGACCTTTATGCTCAAACATTGTCTCTCTGCGTTTCCACTGATAACTACATTGCACACTTTGTTTTCCAGCCCTGGCCTTTTTATGTGTACATACTGTAATTGTAATTACACTGACTGGCCTAAGTGGGAATGCTGTTAACATGAGAATTTGCTGTAAACATGTGAATGCGTTGTATGTTGTCCACTGCTGCATATGAGGCAGTGTATTAATGCACGCATTAAAGCATGCTTTTTGTGTTCGCCTTGCAAACTGTGTTCCCCTTGGAACACACATTGCATTGCATTGTACTGCATGGACACTTTGTCTATGAGCACCTGTGTGTGGACAACGCAAACGCACACATTTGCCTGCACAGCAGAAGGCTGCCATGGCCAACGTCTCTGGATGCTGGACAGCTCTCAGACAGTGTTTGCACTGTGCTATTCCTGAGCACTACAGTATTCTCAGACAGTGTTTGCACTGTGCTATTCCTGAGCACTACAGTGTTTGCACTGTGTTATTCCTGAGCACTACAGTATTCTCAGACAGTGTTTGCACTGTGCTATTCCTGAGCACTACAGTGTTTGCACTGTGTTATTCCTGAGCACTACATTATTCTCAGACAGTGTTTGCACTGTGCTGTTCCTGAGCACTACAGTATTCTCAGACAGTGTTTGCACTGTGCTATTCCTGAGCACTACAGTGTTTGCACTGTGTTATTCCTGAGCACTACAGTATTCTCAGACAGTGTTTGCACTGTGTTATTCCTGAGCACTACAGTATTCTCAGACAGTGTTTGCACTGTGTTATTCCTGAGCACTACAGTATTCTCAGACAGTGTTTGCACTGTGTTATTCCTGAGCACTACAGTATTCTCAGACAGTGTTTGCACTGTGCTATTCCTGAGCACTACAGTATTCTCAGACAGTGTTTGCACTGTGCTATTCCTGAGCACTACAGTGTTTGCACTGTGTTATTCCTGAGCACTACAGTATTCTCAGACAGTGTTTGCACTGTGCTATTCCTGAGCACTACAGTGTTTGCACTGTGTTATTCCTGAGCACTACAGTATTCTCAGACAGTGTTTGCACTGTGTTATTCCTGGGCACTACAGTATTTGGACTTGCATCGGCTTGACGAGCTCTCGTGCCCACAGGTCAAGGCCACAATGAAAGCGCTCTACTGTGTGCATTGTGCATGCATGTATGTGTGTGTGTGTTTCAGGTGTGTGTGTGTGTGTGTGTGTGTGTGTGTGTGTGTGTGTGTGTGTGTTTCAGGTGTGTGTGTGTGTGTGTGTGTGAGTGTGTGTGTGTGTGTGTGTGTGTGTGTGTGTGTGTGCGTGTGCGTGTGTGTTAGATTATTGAGAGAAGCGAAAGCCTCCTGCAGACACAGCACACAGGCGGGCGGGCATCACTCCACTGACAGGCCGAGATGCCCAGTGCACTTTAATTTAATAATACAGAGCTGGGCTCATCATTTGATAGAGGGGATGGAGAGACAGGACATCCACTCCATTGCTCCACACGGTAAATAAAGAGGCAGGTTTGAAATAGGAAGTCCTTCCCTGTTGACAGTGAGCAGTCATGGGCAGATAAGCTGAGAAGGATAATTGTCCTATCTGATTCGGCATCTATATGAGGGTGTGGAGTGTTTGCCTATTGTAAATCAGCAAGCAGGAGTAGGATTATATCTCTGTCAGGGCCTCAGAGGCAAAGTGCACTGTGTCGTGATGCAGCTACCCTACCTGTTGTGGTGGGGAAAGAGAATTGATTCTCTCTGCTTAGGAAGGTTGTCCTTAGGGGGTTGCTGTACAGTTCTCTGACCAAAGTGTGTCTGTTGGGAATATTTGTCCCCATTTTTTTATGTCTTTATCTCTTTCTCTGTTCATTTACAAAAAATAACAACAACAAGCTCCATATACAGTATATGCATGCCACAGGGGTGCGCGTATATGCACGATACATGGCATTTAATTATTAAGTGTAAAAGTGAAAGATCAGACACTAAAGATTTCTGCTGAACGAGATGAATCACAGCAGTAAACTGTGTGGACCTCAGGTGTATCCTATACTGCTTTTTGACTCAATGTGTTTGCAAATGTGTGACTGCATGTTAGTGAGTGCAGTCAGTGGGAATACATCGGCAAGTGACTGAGGGCCACACCAAAAACTCCCATACAAACTAAGATATACGCACTCATCAACTTCAAAAGTGGGCGAGGAGGAGGAGGAGTTGGTGATGAATGATGCATTAACTGGCACTGATAAATGAGTGAAAAGAATTCTAAAATTGGTGTCATTGGTTTCACAGAGAGAGAAGATTAAAGGCATCATGGAAATCTGTTAGGATTATTTTATAGGGCATGCTAAAACCCTAACCTTTGCAGTTTTCCAGTAAATAAAAGCAGAATTGGCAAGCATAAAAGACCATAGCCAACTGGCAATAACAGATGGAAGGCCTTTCAATCCAAGGGTAAATGATACACGCATATGGAAACTTCAGACCTCCTGCATCTATTTCATGTGTAGAGAAATAATATTTTATGTCGTACTCCAATTATAATAGTAATAGTAATAATATCAATCTGCTCGTTAATGTTTGCATTTGCTATGATTATGTCCACTAATAGCACTTTTTAATGATATTCATGCAGTAATTGCCCAGGTTCCTCCTTTCTCCCAGAGCGTATAGAGCTGTGGTGTGGGATATCATCGTCATGCAGTGGTCTTTGTCTAAGCCATTCATTACCAGTGATTAACAGTGTCTCTCTCCATGCCTCTCAGGAACCATGGTGAGCAAGGAGGGCGGCAAATGCATGCTCACCAACTCTGAGTCGGACTCGGAGGCGGCGGCCTCGCCCTCAACGTCACTGGCGCTCGAGGTGAACTATTCCCTGGAAGCCAGCCGACAGGTGAGGAAGAGGAACAAGGCCCTGCAAGTGCGTTTCAAGGACATCTGCGAGGCACAGAACGAGCAGCGGGAGGCAGCGCTGAAGGCTGGCAAGCCCGTCTCGTACAAAGTGGCGTACCGCAAGTACATGACCGTCCCCGCTCGCAGATCCATCCCCAACGTCACAAGGAGCACGGGCGTGCAGACATCCCCCGACCTGAAGAAACGCTACCAGACCTTCCCTTTTGAACGCAAGAAAGGCCACACCTTTAAACATGTGGCATCGGTGGAAACTTATAAAGGTCAGAACAACGGTTTTGTCATGGAGGTGAAGCAGTCCAAAGCTGCTGAGCAGGGTTTAGATGAGGAGGAGGAGGGAGCCTGCGCAGGGAGCGGAGTCCGGAGGACCAGGGCTCTGCTCCATACTAATGAGTGCATTGCCACAGTGGAGCAGCACACTGCACCTGACGGCCTGTGCTCTGATGCTCTGCTGCTCAGCTGCTCTGCGGACACAGACTGCCTTCCAGACACGCCTAGAGGAAGCGGAGCCGGAGCACAGGCCGAGTACCAGCTCTGCAGTGTCCCATCCAAACCCAGGACAGGATTACAACACAGGGAGGCCGATAGAGACCGCTCGGCCAAGAGGCAGCTGCTGAATCTGGAGGAGGGCTCCTCCCGGACCCTGCCGGACAGGGCCTCCAAGGTTACAGGCCCCATCGCCTGGAACTCCCTCACGCAGGTGGAGTGCCTGGACAGTCCGTCTGTGCGGAGCAAGCGTAAGAAAGGCCTGCAGCTCAACGGGCTGCAGTCTCAGACGCTGCCGCGTTCCAGCGGAGGCTGCACGACACAGGCACAGTGTCACGCGGGACAGCTGTCCGCCCAGCCTCTACGGGGCATGGAGGAGCCTCTGTCACCCTGTGGACCTGGGGAGGCTGGGAGGGCACCAGCGAACCCAGGTTCAGGGGAAGCCTGTAAGCAAATAGTGCCTGTGACTAAGGGGGGGGATGTTAAAGCACAGCTCCAGGCCATGGAGAACCTGATCAGCTCCAGCCAAGAGACCATCAAGGTGCTGCTGGGGGTCATCCAAGAACTGGAGAAGGGTGAGGCCCACAGAGAAGGGTAAGGCATCTCACTTAATGCCTATGCTTTATAGTGGTTTGCATTAGTATGTATGTGCCCATTGGAAGAATTAATACGATAATTCTAACTTTAAAATTACTAAGGGGTTGTGTCTACAGGAAGTGATTTTATCAGATCGGAGTGCTTTGGAAATCATGTCCAGAGAGCTTCTAATGCACACAGACACAAAGTGCACGCGGGTGCATATTTGTTGCTGTCAAAAAAAGTGACATTGACGAGCAGCTCTCTTCTCCAAAAGTTGAACTTTTGTTCCGCTTGATGCGCGCCGCTCAGAGCACTCCGCCCAAAAACACTATCCGCCGGCGCTGAGAGCTCTAAACACCAGGGGCCGGTTGCACCAAGTGGTCTTAACTATGCCTGGTCGTAACTCCTACGTCGGTCTTAGTTAAGACCAGTCTTTAGAGTGGATTTATGCCTGTTGCACCAACACGGCTTACGTCTGGTCTAACCTACGCCGGTCGTAGCAATGCGCGTCCATGTGAATTGCCAGGGAATGCACCCTGATTGGATGATGTTGCAAAAATGTGCCTCGCGACCTGCTTGGAGCGTCACTGTGCCACTACGCTCTATCAGCCACTAGTGTATGTGCATCACTACACCCTCCCTCATCCCACCCTCCCTCGCTCCGGGGGAAAAATGGCGGTGATTGAGCCAGACAGACAGTCTGAATGAAATTGAATGTAACGTTCCCAATTCTCTGTATTAAATTCTAAAAAATTAACGGCAACATTTGGGAAGGCTAAGCCACACAACTAGTTCGTTATAATCTAACATCATGCTTCGATGGCTGTGTTACGACGGTGACGGTGACGATGACGGTAAGGACTCAAAAAGGTCTCCGCTGATAAGACACGGAGATCTCTGTTACAGGCAGGCTCTACGCCTCCTCCTGACCAGGCGTAAGAGTTACGCCTGGTCGTAGTGAAAAGAAGGCTTAAGCCGTCTTGGTGCAACCGGCGTAGCTGTTAGGTCGTAAAGTTACGACCAACTTAGCTTAAGACCAGTGTAAGACCAGTTGGTGCAACTGGCCCCAGGTGCGGTGCTGTGAAGGGGCGCGCTCCTACAGCGTCCTTACCATCGAGAATGAATTGCAGAAAGGCGCTGGCAGCTCAAAAAACACTTCCTGTGGACACGGCCGCTAAGCGGACATTCAGACCAAAAGCGTTTTTGGAGCTGCCAGCGTCTCTCTGCAATTCATTCTCTGTGTAAGGACGCGCTAAACGTGCTCCTCTTTTAATGAACGCACCTGGCGTTTAGCGCTGGTGGCGTCTGTTGTTTTTGGAGGAGCGCTGTGGGCGTTTTAAAGCTGAAAAAAGTTGAACATTAGAGGAAAAGCGCCCTGCTCGTCTTTTTCACTCTTCCTACCTTTTCTCCTCCCGAGGGATTTTCAACCTCCGCTGCTGCCAGAATTGGCAATAATCTGGCTTTCATGTTAACAGTGAACAACATCAAACAGACAAAACCAGCTGGCTACCGTCCTTGTGGTCGTTGTGTTCTGATCTGTACTGCGCGCGACTACAGGGGAAAACAAACGGAGCACAAAAAAACGCTCCATGCGCTGTGTTTTGTGCACAATGGAAGCGCTCTCAACATGATTTTCATAGCGTTCTGACTGAAAAAAAACGCTTTTGGTGTGAATGTCCCCTAAGAGAACCCAAAAAAGGCCTGGTCAAGCTCTATGTGTTGAGATAACATGCTCTAATCACAGGGCGAAGGAAACATTTGAGACACTGAACACATTATAATTCAGTAAGAGCATGGCAAATGTCCTCTGTATGTCTAGCAACAGCAACAGTACTTGTGCATGTGTGACTGCTCTTAGAGCCTCTATTGAACAGCCCATAGAAGAATAAGTGTAACTTGGGCTTGGGGGTTTGGGGCGTACACAGTGGTAGCTAGCTGGGCTCATGTTGGGGGTTTGGGGGGTACACAGTGGTACTGTAGCTAGCAGGGCCCATGTTGCTTTCACCTGGATGTGCCCCATAGTGCTATTAGCGCACTAGCGTCCTTTTGTGATGATATCATAGCAGAGCCACTGCAGCACTAATCTATTGGCCAATCATCTCGCTCAATTTGGCCAGAGTGGTTTGATGACCCGTGCTATGAAACACTGCCACTCAGGATATAGTCTTTAATCACAAACACAAGGTTAGGAGACGGCTGAGATATGCTCGCTAGGTTTGAATGGAATCAGCTCACTGAAGGATCCTGCCCATTGATGACATGTGAGCGATTCATTAATTATAATTATGAATTAATTATTTTTGTGGCGATATCTTTAAAATAAATTGTTGATACAATGACTCAGCAGTTTACTTTATAGCTAATCTGAATAGCAACAGTCAGATCTGAGCTATGGACTTATGGGAATTGAAGGAATAGGAGGTTGAAAAATGGAATCCCCATTCTAAGAAAGAGATGGCAAAGATGCACTCACCAAACACTTTATCAGGAACACATGACTAATACTGGGCATGTATCAGTTTTCAGCTCAATGTCAAATTGCTACCAAAGTGGCATCTGCCTCCAGGTTTGACGTGTTGCATTCTGAGATGCTTTTCTGCTCACCACACTTGTCAAGAGGTTATCTGACTTACTGTCGCCTTTCTGTCAGCTCCAACCAGTCTGGCCGTTCTCCTCTGACCTCTCTCATCAACAAGGCCTTTCTGTCCACAGAATGCTCACTGGAGGTTTTTCGTTTTCCGCACCATTCTGTATAAACTCTAGAGACTGTTGTAGATCAGCAGTTACCAGCCCGTCCGGCACCAACAACCACGCCCCGGTTAGTCTCGCTTGCCAGACTCTCACTCTTGGTACAGCAGAAACAAATGTTCCGTGAACTTTACAACCACCCGCCGAAGGTGCCAAGCAGGCCTGCTTTATTGCACAATCTGCTTTACTGCACAATCCAAATCTTTGTCAAAACTTGCCATTTCCAGCGTGTAGCAACGCTAGCACGTTGTTGTTGTTGTTTCACAGCGGCGGAGGCATTTGAGAGCGGACACGCAAAGAGCGGAAAGGGATTTCCCTTCGCTCCGACTGAAATGGTCGGCACAAATGGCAGAGCTTATCCCCGCAGGCTGCTTCCAGTGAGTCAGACCATAGATATTATATTACTATAAATGGGTCACCGCAGGCTTCGCCAATTCTAACAAATGGTAGCAGCAAGTCTCCCAAATGGTCACGTGGTCACCTCTCCCCTGAAGTGTCGTGAGAGGACTGTGCCTGGTGACGCGGGGTTGCTGACCTAGCAAGCTCACTTGAAATAGAGATCGTGAGTTCCCAAACTCCACACAAACCACACATATAAACACATAGCTGCCCCTTGTTAGCTCAATACAGTTGAAACTAAGATATTCCATTCAAAAAATATTTTTTCTAGCCACAGATTTAGCTACCACCTCAACAAACTTCACATGTAGCTTTAGCTAATCGCTCCCTGCTAACATGAGTTCCTGTTGCCAAATCTCGTGAGAGTGTGTTGCTGAGATAGCCACAGGTCTTGAACGAGTACAATTTTCTCCTGATCTGTCTGAAAATGCCATTTTAGTGTGAGAATATTCAGAAGATATGTGGCTTCGGAGAATGGGCCGAATATTTCCTGTAATGAATATGGGGGCGAAGGGATCTGTCATCATCTGAGATCACGTTGACTTTTCCCATTGACTCCAATAGACTCAGACCTGCTGGAAATCTCTTAGTGGGCGTGTCCGTGGAAAGGCTTGAGCAAAACCCGCGTGCCAAAATGACAGGAAGTTAGTTGAAGTTGGGCCGTCTTGCTTGAAATCCCATCGTCTTTGGTCAGACTATGCCCCGATCAAAGTCACTGGGATCACAGTTTTTCCCCCATTCTGATGTTTGATGTGAACATTAACTGAAGCTGCTGACCTGTATCTGCATGATCTTATGCATTGCACTGCTGCCACGTGATTGGCTGAACGGATTAAAAAAGAATTGCCCCTTAAAATACTAAAGTAGACATTTGGCAGTTGGCCTTATCCAACTGTGCAACGTAATGTTAATCTAGTGAGTCCAAGGGCTTTGAAAAAGCCACAGCCTGTGAAAAAGCCATTTGCAGTCCGTTGGAAATTCAGTATATACAAAGGGGCTCCCGATAGCATCTAGCCAGCCGAAATAGAGGGTTGTCTACCCAAAGGAGCAAGACAAACAAAATGGGCAATTTGTTGAGTGAATTGCTGAGGCTCGGCCCTCAGATCCCTATCTGTTTTGACCAGTACTGTGAGGTACAGGCTGAGAGAATCCAAATCATCAACCCCAGATACCAACCTCGTCCAAAACTTGTGGGAATAAAACACACACATGCACGCACACACACACACACAAACACACACACACACACACACACACGCACACACACTCTCTCTCACCTGCCACGCTGATAATCAACGTACACTCAGCAGCCACAAAGTGCATGGGGCAGACTGCAGGGTTGAAACTCCTCTCCGACAGGGCTTGAGCAAGGAATAGATCTTCCAACCGGCGGAGTTTACACCATCTAAAAAGCCTATTACCCTCCCCTGGATGTTTCACAGGGCAGACTATAATCTCCTCATCGCCACACTCATCAAACCGGCCTGTGAGTGGAAAAGCAAGCAGCGGCCATGTGGTGCTGCATGGGAAGCCATGTCCAGATGTGTGGAGTGGTGGCAGGCGGAGGAGAGGAGAGGAGTCATAATGATGTTTGCACACACACCATATGGCCTTCTGTACCATCCAGTAGGTGATTAAAACTCATTTTCAATTTAATTACTTTTTAAACTTAAAACAAACTCATTGAGAACGATTAGTGGCCAGTGTTTTACGGGGTCATCTGGCCATATACTGCAAGGAACAAGCACTTTGATAGAGTTGTGCGCGATAATACGGTTCTTATAAAAGACTAAATATGGTAGAACACACTGAGCAGCATAAGCCTCTTGTAATCCATGCGAGGCTGAACGCACCCCGGACTTTTCTTTATGAACGCTTCTTCTTCTTACTGTACATGTTTCCAATTTCCACGCTGGGATTTCTCAGCGAGCCGAGCATCAATTCTAATGCTGCCTTTGTCACACTACATTAGCTCCACGCTCCCCTTACACAAATGTCACCGGCCCAACAAATAGGAGCGCCCATGGGCTATAGGTGAATGGTGAACGCAATTACACGTGTTATATGACTGTTGACGTTATGCGACGTTCATTTGTCATGTGGTGAAATGGAATGCTGCCGTGTGCATTCATCAATAGTCGCGTGTGCGTCGACACGGCCGCCAGACTGTCAACGAAACTCCATGCCCAATGTGCTGTGTCCAAAACACAATAACAGGCGTCAAAATGGAAGAAATGATAAAGAACCTGTGTGTCGCCGCTGTTTAGGAAAATGATTGGAATCTTCCATTTATTTTCTGTTTCAACAAATTAGCACAGTTCAAAATAGCCAAGATCAAAGATTCTATCTCTTTTCCATGATCCTTAAATTTGTTTCCCACACAGTTCCCCCGATCTGCATGACATAAAGAGGGAGAGAGGAAGTGTGAGAGAGGAGGAAAGAGAAAAAGAGGGGGGGGGGGGGGGGGGGAAGGAAGGAGAGGGAGGAAGAGGAGAAGCGAACGAGGAAGCGAGACAATGAAAAGATGGAGAGAGAGAGAGAGAGAGAGAGAGAGAGAGAGAGAGAGAGAGAGAGAGAGAGAGATGGAGAGTTATTGTATTAAGCAAACTCTCCAGTGCCAACCCGCTATTCCCAGATGAGTGGCTCTTTCCAAGCGGCTGTGAAGAAGGGAGGGCAGAGGACACACACCACTCGCCTTTGAGGAGAGCAGCCTCGGGGAGCCTGGTCAAGATCAGGCGCCGATGTCCTCTCATACCACGCACGTACGCATCCACACACAGACACACACACACGCAAGCATGCATCCACACACAGACACACACACAGGCAGACACACACACACACACGCATTCACACACAGACACACACACACGCACGCACGCATGCATCCACACACAGACGCACGCACGCACATGCACGCATCCACACAGACACACACACAGACAGACACACACACACGCATTCACACACAGACACACACACACAAGCATGCATCCACACACAGACACACACACACGCACGCACGCACATGCACGCATCCACACACAGACACACACACAGACAGACAGACACACACACACCCACACGCACGCACGCGCATGCATCCACACACAGACACACACACAGGCAGACACACACACACACACACACGCATTCATTCACACACAGACACACACACGCAAGCATGCATCCACACACAGACGCACGCACGCACATGCACGCATCCACACAGACACACACACAGACAGACACACACACACACACCCACACGCACGCACGCATGCACGCACACGCATGCATCCACACACAGACACACACACACACACAGACACGCACGCATCCACACACAGACACACACACACACACACACACACGCACGGACGCACACACACCCACCCCTCAAGCACAGCTGTGCCCAGGGCATAATGATGCAGCGTGAAGGGTGTATGGCATCTATAGTCAGGGAATAAATGTGCTGCATCATCAGTCAGTGTTAGCAGCCTTGCCCTAATTAAACACACTCATGACCACCTGTTGCCAGTCTGTCTATTAATACTGTGTGTGTGTGTGTGTGTGTGTGTGTGGGGGGGGGGGGGGTGGAGGTATCTGTGCGCTTGTTTTGATGCCTTTGGACTCCCACCTCACTCAGTGACCTTTTGGAGAGCTCACCTTGTAGCAGCAGGTAGGGAGAGGGTGTATAAATATACTGTTAATGGCACCGTCAGCTCGGCTCTCCCCTGGGAGGCCTGCTGAAATGAGCTGGCCTCTCTTATTTTCTCTTATCAACTCCGTCCGAGAGGGAGAGTGGAGGGTGGAGGGTGGGTAAGAGAGATGGAGGGAGAGTGGAGGGAGAGTGGAGGGTTGAGGGTTGGGTGGGTAAGAGAGATGGAGGGAGAGTGGAGGGTGGGTAAGAGAGATGGAGGGAGAGTGGAGGGTGGAGGGTGGGTAAGAGAGATGGAGGGAGAGTGGAGGGTGGAGGGTGGGTAAGAGAGATGGAGGGAGAGTGGAGGGTTGAGGGTTGGGTGGGTAAGAGAGATGGAGGGAGAGTGGAGGGTGGGTAAGAGAGATGGAGGGAGAGTGGAGGGTGGGTAAGAGAGATGGAGGGAGGGTGGAGGGTGGATCAGAGAGATGGAGGGAGAGTGGAGGGTGGGTAAGAGAGATGGAGGGAGAGTGGAGGGAGGGTGGGTAAGAGAGATGGAGGGAGAGTGGAGGGTGGGTAAGAGAGATGGAGGGAGAGTGGAGGGTGGAGGGTGGGTAAGAGAGATGGAGGGAGAGTGGAGGGTGGAGGGTGGGTAAGAGAGATGGAGGGAGAGTGGAGGGTGGAGGGTGGGTAAGAGAGATGGAGGGAGAGTGGAGGGAGAGTGGAGGGTTGAGGGTTGGGTGGGTAAGAGAGATGGAGGGAGAGTGGAGGGTGGGTAAGAGAGATGGAGGGAGAGTGGAGGGTGGGTAAGAGAGATGGAGGGAGGGTGGAGGGTGGATCAGAGAGATGGAGGGAGAGTGGAGGGTGGGTAAGAGAGATGGAGGGAGAGTGGAGGGAGGGTGGGTAAGAGAGATGGAGGGAGAGTGGAGGGTGGGTAAGAGAGATGGAGGGAGGGAGGGTGGGTCAGAGAGATGGAGGGAGAGTGGAGGGTGGGTAAGAGAGATGGAGGGAGGGAGGGTGGGTCAGAGAGATGGAGGGAGAGTGGAGGGTGGGTAAGAGAGATGGAGGGAGGGAGGGTGGGTCAGATAGATGGAGGGAGGGTGGAGGGTGGGTCAGAGAGATGGAGGGAGAGTGGAGGGTGGGTAAGAAAGATGGAGGGAATAAGAGATGTAGACAGCGGCAGGGCGACAGGTACAGAGAGTAAGAGAGAGTTTTTGAAAGGACTTGCTCGCCCCATCAGTGCTTATCGATCCGCTCATCTGGGTGAAAAGTGAAGGCGGGCGTGACCTTCCTCTGCTGCGCTGCATTATGGGCGGGGTCACCTCCTCTACGCTGGCGTCCAACAAACCCATTAATTACACCGGAGCCCCTTTGCCAAAAAACTAGGGGTGCACCGATCACGTTTTTTGCCACCGATCACCGATTGCCGATCACCTATGAGAAATATCTGCCCAACCGATCATCGACCGATCACCGATTACCGATTACCGATCACCGATATATATATATATACGCCCTGGGGTGTCCGTAAAAACACGAGGCAGGAGACAGATGGGAGTTCAACCGTTTAGTTGTCAGTTCTCTTCAGTACAGTACAGCAGTATAGGCTCTTTACAGCATTATGACAGGAATAGTAGGATTGTGTGTGGTCTGGAAAAAGGAGGCAATAAAATATACAAACAGGTCAGTAACCAAGCTTGCTGTTATATAGGCCAATTATAGTGATAATTAACAACTAATAATATATAAATGATAATTAGGTAAACTGTAAGTCAGTTACTCTTAAACACCAGTCTTGAACCATGACTAAAGCCAAAGAGCTCCCACTCATAGAACCGGGGTTATGCACAATAACCGTCATACATTGGGATCCGCATCGAACGAACATCAAAACGACCCGCCCATCGAGGCCGAGTTACAGTGTTATAATTAGCAGCACTATGAGTGCGATCTACATAATGGTGACAGGGTTACATGACGGGAGAAACAACAGAATCACAAGCTACACACCAGCTAAACTCCATCTGAGTAGTGGCATTAATTAGCGCAACAGACAATCAAACCGCAAGTGCACGCCTAAACAAACGTTATTGCAATGATTGCAGGTAGATCGATCTAAAACCAAAAGGGAATGCAATACAGGAATATTAACATAATAATGACTTACTGGTTGGTCATATACGCACACATGGAAGAAGGGGATTAGAACATGTTCAACTGATGTTCAAAGAAAGGAAGAAAGTCCGTCTGAACGGAGCGCACATCCACATACTCAGCAGCACACTTTCGCTTCCTTCAAAGTGCCCGCGGGAACATCAATGCTTGCGTGGAAATTGTCTGTGTGTGCGCGTGCACTACCCCGACTACCACAGTACCACCGTGTCAATCTGGGACTTTAATACACACGGACTTAACAGCATGCAAATGCCTCGGTAGGCGGGAGGACTGGAGGTAACTTCTCTCTGCTGAGGCTGCTCTAATCACCAGCTGATTTGTGTGATTCAAAGACGCAAGGGGTGTGTTGACAGTCTGGTGCGGTGTGTGCATGGAGGTGAGTACACTGACGAAAGCAAAGCGTGTGCTTTGCAACACAATGATATAAACGTTAGAGCACAACATGAAAGTTAAACGATAGACATTGAAGACATGAAAATGGGCTGCCTCATGTTTCTCACGTGCAGCATGATCGGCTATGCGATCGGCAACATTAAAGGAATATCGGAAACAGCAGATCACATATTTGAGGTCCAAATCGGCCGATACAGATTGCGTGTCGATCGATCGGTGCACCCCTACAAAAAACCAAATACTTTCTTTGCCTTTAACAGGCATAAGGCCATCCTCTCCTCTGCAGCTATGTGATCCTGGGCAGAGAAAGTCAATAACTAATAATAAGACTGCCAGGTGTCCTTAAAGGCCGGCTTTACCGTGGAGAATATGAATATATATTAAATCTCACGCCCCTAAGGTTTTCGAATCCGTTGAAATTTTTGAAATTGGTTGTTTCCCGCCAGAGATATCACCAGAAATCCACTCTGTGTGGAGGGGGGGGGGTGGTGGAGGGGAGGGGCGGGTGCGGGGACCCGAAATACTACATTTCCCACAATGCACTGGGCTCGCGTGGCCTTCGTTTTCATGCCCACCCCTCAGGCATTTGGCTGATATCAAACTCCAGTAGGTGGCGGTAATGCACATATATGTTTGCCAACCGACATAAAACTCAAAGAAGAAGAAGAAGAAGAAGGCTTCGACAATAAAAGATACAAAGAAGAAGAAATAAATCGAAAATAAAATTGCCTCCAAATTGCACCAAATGTAAACGGTAGTATATATGTCGGGAGATGTCTTCATAAAAATTTTTTCATGCATTTTAAGGCATTTTCGTAGGAGTTACGCGCATCTGATGTTGTAACTATTTTCTGTAAAAATGTGTAAAAATGGGTACATTGCTCAGCGTTGATTTCGTTACTTCAACTCACCTACTACTAGATGTAAAATTTGACGAGCTTTCCAATGCCGCCAGTCCCGTGTCTTTTGGTGCTTCCGTTCCAGAGATATGGTCTCTTGGCAAGGAGCTATGGAAAGCTAACCTAGCTACAGTATGCTATGCGGGTGAACAAGATGGCTGCCTTTTGCTTTTCGTCGAGAGCTCTGAAGGGGCGTGGAGGACCTCTAGAGGCGGGACCATGGCTCACAAGACTTGTAGTTCATAGGCGCTCGAGTTCCGCAAGCGGGGAGGGAACCTAAAAATGTGAGAGATGCCTGATAGGTCAGGCAGTGAAGCTCCAATTTCAAAATATTTCAACGGATTCTAAAACCTTAGGGGCGTGAGATTGATATATATTCATATTCCCCACGGTAAAGCCGTCCTTTAAAGGAGAATTTCTGTATTTGTCAACCTTTTCAAAAATGTCTGCTCACATGACTTAGTTATACATAAACAAATATGAAAATAATAATCAAGTCAGCTGACCCACAGTGCTGCTCCAGTGTAGAGTAGCTGCTCACTCTGTGTGAGCGGTGGATAAAGGCCATAGAGAGGTCCAGGGATGACGTATTTTTGTAGGCTGAATGCGGAAGTCCCGAACTTCCTGGTTCCACACTGTTTCTGTCTATGGGATTTTTGAATGGGTTTTTGGCGATATGCTTCAAATAATGTCTGTGGGCAACGCAAGTTTAATCAAACGCGAACCAAGGTTCAGCGGGATAATCTTCACACATGAGGACCACTTTCATGAGTTTTGTAGCGTAAATGCGAGCCCTAGAAGTAAAATGCTCGAGCTAAGCTAATCCTGAACTACACACTGTCGCATAGGCTTCACGTCACGTCAGCAGTCAACCTGGACTGTTGTTGGATGTGTGCACTGATTACCTCGGGCTGAACGGGGCTGAACCAGGTGAGGGAAAGAGAATTTCCGTGTTCGCCCTTTGAAGTGGTGACGTTATTGACGTATATATCCACATCGACTCAGCAGTGTAGTCTCATTTAGCCGTTTGCTAGCTAGCCGCCCGTTTAACGGCATGTAAAAGCTTCAAAACTCATAAAAGTGGTCTTCATGTGTGAAGATGATGTTACTAAACACTGGTTCGCGTTTGATTAAGCCAGCGTTGCCCAGAGAGATTATTAGAAGCATCGCGCCAAAAACCCATTCAAAACTCCCATAGGCGAAAACTGTATGGAACCAGGGGCGTTAGCATCGATGATTTCCGGACTCGTTACTGGACCTCTCTATTGCCTTGGTAAATAACAGCTCCAAGAAGCCGGCCATCTTTTCTGTGAGCACTTCAGAACCCATAACCGTCATAACTGTATATTTCTAAATGGTATATACTGTAGCGTTGGGAGACAACTGGGTTTGCAAAGACTGCTTTTTGTTGATGCAGCAGTTGTTTACTTTAACAGCATTACAACCCATCTCACATATAGACGGTTTTAACTTGACAACAAAAACATTCTAAATTGAACCCCAGCTCACTTCCTGTTACAGTGTTTGCTATGGACAGAAAAAAGAAAGAAGAAGAAGGAGCAGAGCAGGGCTGACAATTCCGTGAAAACCGTCTAGAACAACAACAAGTCAACAGCGTGGCTTCACCGTAAAAGCCAACCTGCAGAGGATTGATTACTGGTCCATGTGCTTAGTGAAGTGAGTCCACTGTATGTTCACGGTAATATGCCATTATTTACGAGGAGAGGAACTGCACTTACTGTCAATCTATATTCACATTACCACATGCTAATCCAATAAGAAAGCCATTGAGCATTTCAAGCATGTAACCAAATTGCTCAATTCAGGGACACCACCCTGTGTTTAGCGGCCCCTGGAGGGACAGGGAGCTACTTAAGACCATAGCTCAGGACAGCCATGGCAGTTCATCTCAGAGAGACAGTGATGATACAATCAAATAAGGACATACCACTGACAGAGAGAGGCGAGGAATAGGATATTGATTGTTTTGAATGTGAGGAATAGGATATTGATTGTTTTGAATGTGAGGAATAGGATATTGATTGGTTTGAATGTGAATTGAGAATGACTATCAGACTGACATCAATAGGGACCAATACTACACTGCCAAAAGGGTTGTCATAAAACAAACTCTACTGTGTGTGCTATGCAAAAACACATTTGCTCTCAGACAGATTCTAAATAAATACAGTGTTGTGTAGTTTTGAAGTTACCCAAATTAGGGATGCACAATGATATCTGCACGTCATCGGTATCGGCCGATAAAGGCTTGAAAATGAAATATGACACTTTAGTTAGGGCCAGATTCTCCATGCTGGACTAAATACTCAATGCCATGTGTAGTTTTCTTATTTTGCCCAGTGAATGTGTACATTTTGAAAAGTATTTATGTCTGCATCTGCCAGTGGGCCATCAGGATAAGAGTAGGCATACAGTAATAATGTGTAATTCCCCTACAGGAGGGACTTGATGTTCTCCGAAATCAGGTGTGTGTGTGTGGGAGGGGGGTGGGGTGTGTGTGTGTGTGTGGGGAAGGGGTGCATGTCGCAGATGTGAGTCTAAAGGCTGTTATACAGTACGAGGCAGTTGTTGGACACTATAACACTAACAAGGCAAGAATGAATTAAGAGTAAACATCTCCCTTTAATACTTTGTGACAACAAGAAGTTCATGTAGTTCATGGTAGTTAATGTAACGATGCTGAGACAACTCCTGGGGCAGCACTACCTTTCAAGTTGCCCTGTGTATCGCCGCTTTATCTGATCTCCAATCAGCTGAACCTCAACTAATGGGCAAAACGAAGCACCCCCCTTCCTGCACTGGCCGCAGGGGGACACAGGGCCGAGGGCAGCCTGACTCCTCCTCGCCCTCGTTTGCTTCGGCCCCTGCTAACGAGGGATGACAAAGACACGATGAGAAAGTAAGGTGGTGAGGGGAGCGGCTAAACAAGTCCTGTAATTACTCATTCACGACTCTTATCTTCCCAACAGCCTCTCCTATCGGACCGGACAGGACACGGCCAACTGTGACACATGTCGGAACAGCGCATGCATTATTTACAGGTTAGTGGTCATTCCTCTTTAAAGACCAGGATCCAAATGTGCGCTGTCCTTTCTCCTTGGGGGGAACAGCGTGGACAGGTGGAGAGGGGGAGGGGTGAAGGGAGCAGGGAGAGGGGGGAGGGGGTGCAGGGGATGGGATGCAAGACTAATGTGGATCCTGTTAATGAGCACACGGAGATGTGTGACATTTGCACGCCACGCTCTCTCCCCGTCTATATCCATCTCTGTCTCGCTCTCCTCTCCCTCAACATCCTCCTCCCCCTCCCTCAACATCCTCCTCCCCCCTCCCTCAACATCCTCCTCCCCCTCCCTCAACATCCCCCTCCCCCCTCCCCCCTCCCTCAACATCCTCCTCCCCCTCTCCTTCAACATCCCCCTCCCCCCTCCCTCAACATCCTCCTCCCCCCTCCCTCAACATCCTCCTCCCCCTCCCTCAACATCCTCCTCCCCCCTCCCTCAACATCCTCCTCCCCCCTCCCTCAACATCCTCCTCCCCCCTCCCTCAACATCCTCCTCCCCCCTCCCTCAACATCCTCCTCTCCCTCCCTCAACATCCTCCTCCCCCCTCCCTCAACATCCTCCTCTCCCTCCCTCAACATCCTCCTCCCCTCTCCTCTCCCTCGAGTCCCTCCCTCAACATCCTCCTCCCCCCTCCCTCCCCCCTCCATCAACATCCTCCTCCCCCCTCCATCAACATCCTCCTCCCCCCTCCCTCAACATCCTCCTCCCCCCTCCATCAACATCCTCCTCCCCCCTCCCTCAACATCCTCCTCTCCCTCCCTCAACATCCTCCTCCCCCCTCCCTCAACATCATCCTCCCCCCTCCCTCAACATCCTCATCCCCTCTCCCTCAACATCCTCCCCCCCCCTCCCTCAACATCCTCCTCCCCCCTCCCTCAACATCCTCCTCTCCCTCCCTCAACATCCTCCTCCCCCCTCCCTCAACATCCTCCTCCCCTCTCCCTCAACATCCTCCTCCCCCCTCCCTCAACATCCCCCTCCCTCAACATCCCCCTCCCTCAACATCCTCCTCCCCCCTCCCTCAACACCCCCCTCCATCCGCTCAAGGGCACTCTGGCGGGCGGAGGTTTAGCACTGTTCAGAGACAAAAGGGTGCACTTGTGAAAAGTACGGAGGAACTACAGAATGAGAGAGGGAGAGCATGGGGGCAGGAAAGGTGAAATTAATTTAAATCAAAACATCAGGAAATATCACGGTGTGCTGTTGCCAAGCCAACTGAGCCTCCGCATAATGCTGAAGTTCAGTTTAATGATATCACGACTCGGCTGGTACAGACGCCAGTCCTTAGCTTACCCAGGTACATTTATTTCCTTGTGTGGATGTGTGCCGGCCTCTGTATGTATGTGTGTGTGTGTGTGTGAGAAACTGTATGTGGCAGGGTCAAAGTTCACAGCCGGTGCCCCTGACAGGGCTTTGCAGGTTCTGACACTGCTGTCACGGGAGCCTTCCTGTCAGATATACAGTGGGATAGGGCTGTCAAAATTGGTCAAAAATGATATTCGAATATTCCTTCTAAAAAATACATACATGTATTCGTTCGAATATATTCAAATATATATACTATTATTATATTATGTCTGTAACAGTGTATTTAATCGCGCTAATTCATATCGTTTTTCCCTCGCCAAAAGAGCGTTATTGCAACAGCTTCCCGGCCCTGCATGACAAGCTTGATAACACTGGATTCGTTAGATCGTCTAGTTTCATCTGATGGTTGAATCTTCACTGTAGATGAAAAACTGAACTCAATAGAGCCTTTGGAAGATAGTGAAGTTGGGTGAATAGTGTTTTGCCTTGCTGTAGTCTGGTTTGTCCCTATTCAGCAGCCGTAGCTCCACAGGCGGCTAACGGTAACCTAACTAGCTTAGCTACGTAGTTTGCACACAATTTTATCTCAGATACCACAAGGCAGGCAGACAGACGGGCAGCAGTGCAAGCTCTCACGAGAATGCCTACATGTATGCAATCCAAATGTGCCTGTTCATAATGTTTGTGTTTTTGTATGAAACCTAAATGTATGTTGTTTTTTTATGCTGCCAATGCCAACTTGGCCAGTTTTTTTTGTAATGTTAATAATAATAATAATAATAATAATAATAATAATAATAGAATATAAAATGTTCATATTCGAATATTGGGACAGTGGGACTGACTCCCCCCTCGCTAACAGCTGGACCTGCATGGCCATGGTGCATATGCATGTGTTTTTCAGTTTGGTGCGCAGAAAAAAGCCTGCTTCACCGGCCGCAGTCAAAAGGGACAGACGAGAGAGAGAAAGAAGAGAGATTTAGAGAGTAGGAGGGACAGAAGAGATCAATAAAACTGTTTTTAGTGGACACCGCAGTTCCACTCAGTCCGCATCTCGCCTCTGAAGGGCCATTTAAATCATACTCCATCTACCGCTCTCAATAACCAATAACCCTCTGGCAAAACTACAATCGGCTGCTAAAAATGAAGGAGTGAGGCACCGCTGTGCTCGCTTTGATGTCTGAGCAGGGGAGGGCTCATCGGCACCTTCGGATGAGCCCATTATCTAGATTCTATGGTAATACAACGATGGCAAGATGAAGTGAAATAGTCAAATTACGACATGGCAATACGGGGTCAAGGACAGCGGGCGAGCGTGACGCGGCACGGGGGGGAGCAGACAGGCGATAGGCTGGGTGCGGGGTTAGGGGGTGGGCTGAAGTGGGACAGACTGTGAAAATTCCTCATCCCTGCTATGCTCGATGCCAACGCTATGTGATCTGGCCCCGGGGGAAGAGCAGGCTCAGGTCCTCCGCTCTACCCAGCTCCCGTCCCCACTCCGTCTGCCTGAGTAAAGAGCGTCTGCGCTCGCCCTCTGCGACCCTAGACACCCGCTAACCAGCCGGCACCATCCGTGAGCACAATTCGCTGCGTGACGACAGGTCCAGCTTTTCCTTTAAATGACCCGTTTTGCACCGTTGCACGCCCGTTTCTGTCTGAGCAGCTGTGGCATATACTTGGCAGCTCGGTGAGCACCACCTACACTGATCACATTGGTGTAAAAGGTGTTAAAATTTAATTTTGCGACTCCTTGGGTTCCCAGTCAGCGTTTATAATGTGCAAGATGTGGGCCGCTATAAAAGCTATGATTATGCACGCCCATTTGAATTGAGCCTATTTTAAGTGTGCGTCAGTGATGCCTCTACTATCTCTGTCACACACACACACACACACGCACACGCACACGCACACGCGCACACACACACACACACACACACACACACACACACACACACACAGAGAACTGTTGTCAAACAGGCACTCTATTAACATCAAAACTGGATGTGTCTTCCAAGATCTGCCACAATCCATTGAAACGCATCATCTGCGGGGGAAGCAAAGAAAATCAGAAACTCAATACCAAATAGGAGGAGGCTCGTTTTTAACAAACCGTGCCAGCGCTTGGCAAGGTTTCAACTTGATAAAGGGCAGAAATCTCTAAGTGAGATGTTTGAAATCTCTGGATGTGGCGTTCAATTGACCCGTGTTCTCCTTTAAGAGACACGCTTGACACGGTGAATTGTGTTGATTGGACACAGAATCAAATATAGCAGTTCTATTCACACAGGCGGGAGGATTAAATAGCAATCTAATTACACAGATCTCCATGAAAACAACCTCTCTGGAGGTGGAGGAACACAAGATAGGAGGTACAGCCGTGAAGGAACACGGTGTGCGCAGGAGGAATAGCTTTCTATAGCAGTGGTTCTCAAATTGGGGTCCGGGGACCCCCAGGGGTCCATGGCACTTTGCCAGGGGGTCCGCGAAAAGTTTTCAGGGGAAAAAACAAAAAACAAAAAAACTTTTTTTGTGTGCAAAAGCTTCATAGTTCAACGAAAATATGTTATGCTTTAAATCTAAAACGGTTCATGGATTACATTCTAATCTGACAAACCTATCAATTTAAATGTCAAGCACGTTACCATGGAAGCAAGCTGAGCCCAAAATCACAAATCAGAATGAGGGGGTCCCCGGTATATTTTCTATCTTATAAGGGGTCCTTGGCTGAAACACATTTGAGAACCTCTGGTCTATAGTATCTATCAGGATTGTGTGTGTGGCTGTGTGCATGTGTGCAGATGTGTTTTGTGCGTGTGTGTATATTTGTGCGAGGGCCAAGCCCCTACACTCTTGTGTTTATGATGCAGTTGGCCTTATGAGCACAGTGGACATTATGGGTCCATAAATCATTTTAACGCAGCTCGGTATGGAAACAGCTCGGTATAGAACCAACTCGGTATGGAACCAGCAGTGTCCGTTCAGCATAATCAAGTAGTCCAGGAGTATTAGGCTTGATGAACCTTAGCATAACAACAGCGCTAGATGAACACTGTACTGTCGTCTTTGGGCCTGGACATCAAACAGAATAGGCTTGAACTCTGGGCATCGGGCGAGCGCATCGGTAGATTCCCTGCCTACCAACACCAAGGGTCGCAGGTTGGAGCCCATGTTAACTCCAGCTTGGTCGGGCGTCCACACGGGGACAATTGGCCGTGCCTGCTCATGGGAAGACTAATTAAGGATGTGTGTCCTGGCCACTGCACTAGTGCCTCCTCTGGGTGGTCGGGGCACCTGCTCGGGGGGCTAGGGAACCGGGTGGGAATAGTGTGATCTTCTTACACCTCCCACGCACTACGTCCTACAGGTGAAACTCCTCACTGTCAGGTGAAAAGAAGCGGCTGGCGACTGCACATCTATCGGAGGGTTGCGGGACATGAAAAAAGAAACACTTGATAAAAAAAATCAAACAGAATACACAAGGCTGCTGTAATCTCTCCATCTAATAATGTGGGCCCACTTTCCTCATGTTCAACTATCTCTCTCTCTCTGTCCTTCACTCTCTCTCTCTCTCTCTCTCTCTCTCTCTCTCGCTCTCTCTCTCTCTCTCTCCCTCCCTCCCTCCCTCCCTCCCTCCTCACAATAGCGGTACGTTATCTCTCTCTAGCAGCTAACAGTGTGCGTTCAAATGAACTTGGCAATGTAATGCTTAACTCAATGTGCATGACATTGAGATAGAGCGGGAGCAAAAAGGGATGAAAAGATGATTGCAATTCATTCCATTTTGCCAGGTGATGTCATATCTGCTATGGAGGAGGGAAGGGAGAGGGGAGGGTGAGAAAAAGAGTTAGAGAGAGTGAGAGAAAGAGAGAGAGAGAGGGGGGGGGGGATAAAGAGAAAGAAAGTGAGGGAGAGAGACGGCTGGAGAAAAGCTGGGCATTACAGGGGATTTGAAATGCATCCAATGTATTTTCAAGACCACAGCATTAAGTCATGATGCGTCTTGACGCATTCTTCACCCGGAAAGGCGGTAATGTGATTTTCCTGGCGGTGCACTGATACGGCCTAATGTGCTGATCAAACAGGGAGATAGGTTTAAGTGGTTGTGATGAAGGAGGAGATCGAGGAGGGCTCTGTCTTTGCAGGACAACATTGTTCACAATGTTCCCCATCAGTCCAACGTGTAATTAGCTTGCATGTCTCGCGGTTAAGTCATAAACGGCGAGCTGCAGCAGATCATTAAACTAGCTATCTAATAAACCATTCTTTGAATAACACAGCACAGGGAAAATGGATAGTGAAAAACGGAGGAAAGCGTTTAAAAAGGAGGGGGGGGGATCTCAAATCTATTGAGGGAGGCTATGAAAATCAATTAAGCGTTGCTAAAGGCTGAAGAGCTGATTATATCATAACATATGGAAATTACTGAGCGCCAAGGCTGTCCTACCACACTACTTTGCGGGGGGGAAATATCTCTTTCTGTGCAAGCATAATGATGTTTTCCACCATGGTGGCAAGCCGGTTACCATAGTTACGAGAGTGATCCGCGGTAGGACAGACACCGTCTGGGGACGGCGGGGACGGTCATGCAGGATAAGATAAGAGGAAAGAAGGAGAGGAGAGAGGGAGTGAGAATGTGAGACAGACGATAGAGAGAGGAGGAGAAAGACAGAAAGACAGATAAAGGCATCACATTTATCGCACTACTATAGTAAGGCGAGGTGTTCCGCGCGCGGTGCTGGGAAAAAAAGTGTGCGAGGCACGCTAGAAGTCCTATACTAAGAATGTGAAGGCAGACGTGACTGTGTGCGAGTGAGCAGAATTGTGTTCGGCCACAGCTATGGCATTTTAATCATGCTGAATCTTTCAGCAAGTGTAAAGAGCACCTCAGGTGACCTAACGGAGACAGATTTTTTAATTAGGTAATTAGGGCCGATTAATGGCCGAATGCGCAGATTAATGGCAGAACTTGGAATGCCTGTGCAACGGCTGCGCAGCCTCCAACGCGCGGATCAGCCGGAGTGCAGCGTCCGCAGTCGGGCTCCAGTTGAGGACCTGTTGGGGGATCGACCTGGACCTCCAGGCAGAGGCAAATCGTGATTTAATTTTTTTATGCAAATCTGATCGCTGCAGTTCCCTATGTACAGTACATTAAACACATTATGCTCATGTTTTTGTATCTGTTGGTGGGCTATTTTCAACTGTTTTTATGACATCTATGGGTCTTCTTGGGAAGACAGCGCCGGAACCACAGCCAGCCTGCCAACACGCAGTCCATACGTGTGCACGCATATTCCACTAGTATTTCTAGTTGACTATGGTGGCGTGCACAGACACCCAACGCGCTTATTTGAGCTGCCAACGCCTTTCTGCAATTCATTCTCTATGTAACGACGCACTACTGTAGGTAAGGAACGCACGTGGCGTTTAAGCGCTGGTGGCATCTAGTGTTTTTGGCGGAGTGCTCTGGGCGTTTTAAGCTGAAAAAAGTTGAACCTTTGGAAGAAAAGCTCTTCTTTTCACTCCTCCTACCTCTTCTCCTCCCAGAGGGATCTTCAACCTCCGCTGCTGCCAGAATTGGCAATAATCTGGCTTTCATGTTCACAGTCAACAACATCAAACAGACGAAACCAGCTGGCTACCGTCCGTGTGATCGTTGTGTCCTGAACTGTACTGCACACGACTGCAGGGGGAAACAAAACAAAGCACACAAAAAGCACTACCTGCGCTGTGTTTTGTGCACAATGGAAGCGCTCTCAACATGATTTCCAAAGCTTTCACACACATCCTGTGTGAACGCTGCCCTGTTTTCAGAGCAGAATTGTTTTTTGGAGCACAGACCGTTTCTGTGTCCGATGGATCCGCTTTTTTAACCGGATGAACCAAATGCACTATAGTTTATTTTCTTGTATGCACGTTTTGGAGTGCATGAAAGAGAGACAGAGAGAGAGAGAAAAGAAGTGAGAGTTAGAACAAGAGAGAGGTTAAAGACTGACAAAGTCCAAAGTGCCTTCTTCAATTTGTTCCAATCCACCACCTCCCTCGGGGGACTGATACCTCGGGGGACTGGCACCTCGGGGGACTGGCAGCTTGAGGGACTGGTAGCTTGAGGTACTGGCAGCTTGAGGGACTGGCAGCTCAGGGGACTGGCAGCTTGAGGGACTGGCAGCTCGAGGGACTGGCAGCTCGAGGGACCGGCAGCTTGAGGGACTGGCAGCTTGAGGGACTGGCAGCTTGAGGGACTGGCAGCTCAGGGGACTGGCAGCTTGAGGGACTGGCAGCTCGAGGGACTGGCAGCTCGAGGGACTGGCAGCTCGAGGGACTGGCAGCTTGAGGGACTGGCAGCTCAGGGGACTGGCAGCTTGAGGGACTGGCAGCTCGGGGGACTGGCAGCTTGAGGGACTGGCAGCTTGAGGGACTGGCAGCTTGAGGGACTGGCAGCTTGAGGGACTGGCAGCTCGGGGGACTGGCAGCTCGGGGGAGTGGCAGCTTGAGGTACTGGCAGCTTGAGGGAATGGCAGCTTGGGGCACTGGCAGCTTGAGGGACTGGCAGCTCAGGGACTGGCAGCTTGAGGGACTGGCAGCTCAGGGACTGGCAGCTTGGGGGACTGGCAGCTTGGGGGAGTGGCAGCTTGGGGCACTGGCAGCTTGAGGGACTGGCAGCTCAGGGACTGGCAGCTCAGGGACTGGCAGCTTGGGGGACTGGCAGCTTGGGGGAGTGGCAGCTTGAGGGACTGGCAGCTTGAGGGACTGGCAGCTTGGGGGACTGGCAGCTTGAGGGACTGGCAGCTCAGAGACTGGCAGCTTGGGGGAGTGGCAGCTTGAGGTACTGGCAGCTTGAGGGACTGGCAGCTCAGGGACTGGCAGCTCAGGGACTGGCAGCTTGGGGGACTGGCAGCTTGGGGGAGTGGCAGCTTGAGGGACTGGCAGCTTGAGGGACTGGCAGCTTGGGGGACTGGCAGCTTGAGGGACTGGCAGCTCAGAGACTGGCAGCTTGGGGGAGTGGCAGCTTGAGGTACTGGCAGCTTGAGGGACTGGCAGCTTGGGGGACTGGCAGCTTGAGGGACTGGCAGCTCAGGGACTGGCAGCTCGGGGACTGGCAGCTTTCTTTTCACTTTCAGCAAAAATCAAATGAGAGCATCACCATGCACCATCTGAGCGAGCACACTGACACGGCAGCAGGGCCTGTGACAGTTTCATGAGGAGATGCTGATAACTGGGCCGGGCAGGCAGAGAGTAATAAATCTTTCATTAAAAAGCCTTTTGAGTACGTTTCAAAGACGGGATGATTATCTTTTCACTCTGCTCTTTTTTTCCTAATGAGGCTGTGCAGAAAAAGATGATTACTCCCCCCGTCGCTTTTCAGTGACACGCCAGTTTTCCCTGCTTTTTTTTTTTACCTTTTATTTATACAGCGGGAGTCTCACTAAGAGCAATGCTCTCTTTTTCAGGAGTGCCCTGTTCACATTCACACACACACTCACATTCATACCTGGAAGCTGACCAGTACAACCACAGTCTGATCTGCTGGCCACTGATCAGCTCCACTGGAGCAGTTGGGGTTGAGGGCCTTGCTCAAGGGCACCTCGGTGGTGGTAATGGGGGAGGGGCAAGCGCTGCCTTTTCACTTTCCCCACCCAGATTCATCCTGCCGGTCCCGGGGATTGAACCGACGACCGGCCACCACTGACCTCCCCCCCCCTCCCTCTCTACCACTGCCCCCGCCCCCACTCCCTCCTGCTTGCTGTTCCCAAGCCACGGGCCTCTTCGCTTTGTGTGATTCTCTTGACGCATTGAGAGCCATGTTGCTGATAAGATGGTAGCATATTGTAACAGATCCAGCTCATCGCAAAATAACTCGGTCACGGCGAAATGACAAACAGCTACTAGAACCAGTGCGGTGGTCTAAGTATAACAAATCTATGGATTGTTCAAATATGTATGCTGAGGCTGTCTGTTTAGCCTGACTGTAATGCATCTATTGAGATTTGGGAGAAAAATACTGTGACAGTGCACAAAGTCGTGAACACAAGTAGCAGGTGAACTATAAAGGGCACTGAACCGTCACATAGCCAATCGTAAATGGGATAGCATGTGTCAGATGAGGAATGTAAATATGTCTGATAAAGGTTACATCCCCTGCAGAAATGGAGTTCTGAAGCAGGGGTTAGTGCATATGGCTTCATATGATGTTAGTGTGAACTTTATTTGAAAATTGAGAAATGTATGGCATTGTAGCATGCAGACTGACAGGAAAGGCGGCAGAGAGGGAGGAAATGACGTGCAATAAAAAAGAAAAGGTTATGGTGCAGAGATTCAAACTCACAATGTTGTGAGTACGTAGCATGAGTCGTAGCCCATTGTGGACACCCCACCAGGTCGCCTGGATGTCAGTGTGACCTTTACCCAGGAGATAGTGGACGCTATGGCTCATAGCTGGGCTCCAGCGAACAAAATAACCAGAACATGCGATGCAATGTACATCCGATCAAGAACCAAAGACTGAAGTGTTACCCATCAACACATAATATATGCTCCTCCAGCCCTTCCACAACACAAAGACGTCTAAATGCAGAGATATGTCTCTCAAAGCTGCCCGCAGTCTTAATTAAAGGCTCCAAATGGAGTCATCGTTAAGCGAGATGAAACCAAACGGGCACAGTGAAGCATGGCGCACACTGCTTCACTAATGACACTGCTGCACATGGCACTCACACAGATGCACAGTCACTGCTCACACACACACATACTCACACAGATGCACAGTCACTGATCTCACACACACACACACACACACACACACACACACACACACACACACACACACAGATGCACAGTCACTGATCACACACACACACACACACACACACACACACACACACACACACACACTCACACAGATGCACAGTCACTGATCGGGTGCAGCACAGAACCGAACTGATGTCGGGTTACTACAGAAACCCAAGCTGTAAAGGCCAAGTCATTTTGAGTGAGTTGGACGTGCTGTGCACTGATACGCTCATGCAAACACGCACACACACACACACACACGCACACACACACACACACACACACACACACACACACACGCACACACACACACACACACACACACACACACACACACACACACACACACACACACGCACACACACACACACACACACACACTGGCCTAACACAAATAAGAGTGGATTTACGCCAGTATAATTAACAACCTGTACCACATGATGAATTGCTAATAGCAGCACTGTTCTTGGCTCTGTGTAAAGGCCTGAGTCAAACAAATGCAAAGTGCTGAGTGTCTGCTTCAGCACCCAACACTGACTTGACGGACTGTCCCAGACCCACATTTACGTCTGCCCGCTTCTAATCAAAGCCAAAAGCATTGGCTTACATAATAAAACCTGTTGTGTTTTATCATGACAAACTTAAGGGGGATGCCGTGGACATTCCTGGGTGGTGGCTTTGAGCTGCAGTGTGCCAACACAGACCCACGTCACCATCTGAGCTCAGATGAAATGATGACCAACGTCCACTCTTTTCTTTTTTACATTCTATTCAATTCCCTGCTATTCTATATTTGAAAACTTAACCCCTGATGCCTAAATGGAATGTTTTTGAAATGCAACAATTTAGCCCTAAACCTCGCAGTGATTCAGCTTGCAAGGATGTATTGGCGTTATTCTAGGACATCTGATGTTAAAAAAAAACTAAAAAGATGAACGCAACAATGGGTGATGAAAGAGCGCTTTTGCCGTGAGCAAGAGGCGATCACAACAAATGCTTTGATCATAAAAGGCAGCCTGCTGCCCGGCTGACTTGAGCACTGCATAGAATCTCTTACAGTATGTGTCTGTCTGTCTGTCTGTCTGTCTGTCTGTCAGCCTGTCTGTCTGTATGTCAGCCTGTCTGTCTGTCTGTCTGTCTGTCTGTCTGTCTGTCTGTCAGCCTGTCTGTCTGTCTGTCTGTCTGTCTGTCTGTCTGTCTGTCTGTCTGTCAGCCTGTCTGTCTGTCTGTCTGTCTGTCAGCCTGTCTGTCTGTCTGTCTGTCTGTCTGTCAGCCTGTCTGTCTGTATGTCAGCCTGTCTGTCTGTCTGTCTGTCTGTCTGTCTGTCTGTCTGGCAGCCTGTCTGTCTGTCTGTCTGTCAGCCTGTCTGTCAGCCTGTCTGTCTGTCTGTCTGTCAGCCTGTCTGTCTGTCTGTCAGCCTGTCTGTCTGTCTGTCTGTCAGCCTGTCTGTCTGTATGTCAGCCTGTCTGTCTGTCTGTCTGTCTGTCTGTCTGTCTGTCAGCCTGTCTGTCTGTCTGTCTGTCAGCCTGTCTGTCTGTCTGTCTGTCTGTCAGCCTGTCTGTCTGTCTGTCTGTCTGTCTGTCAGCCTGTCTGTCTGTCTGTCTGTCAGCCTGTCTGTCTGTCTGTCTGTCTGTCAGCCTGTCTGTCTGTCTGTCTGTCTGTCTGTCAGCCTGTCTGTCTGTCTGTCTGTCAGCCTGTCTGTCTGTCTGTCTGTCTGTCTGTCTGTCTGTCAGCCTGTCTGTCTGTCAGCCTGTCTGTCTGTCAGCCTGTCTGTCTGTCTGTCTGTCTGTCTGGCAGCCTGTCTGTCAGCCTGTCTGTCTGTCAGCCTGAGTGGACCCCCCCCCCCTCCCCCTGACTCAGTGTAGTGGCTAGAGGAAGCTTGAGCAGATTAAGGTCCCTCTACACTTGCCATGGCTGAGGCTCTAATCTGGGTTTCACTTAGCCGAACACAGGAGTCAGATGGGCGCGCGCGTGGGATTACACCACATGTGAATCATCCCGATAAATCCCTTCGCCCCCCCGGGGGAAATGTAGTGTCCACTCAGAGGGAAGACACTGTGTGGTTGTGCACTCGGAAGACACTGTGTGGTTGTGCGTGTGTGGGAAAGAGTGCCACATGCCAAGAGTCTTCTTCTGGATGTTGTAATATTGTGCAGGGATCAAAGCAACTTTGTTAAATCTAGTCCATACAGGCACGACTGGCTGTGTCTGCGGGTGGGATGCCGGATTAGGGGTATGCGTCCTGGTCGCTGCACTAGCGCCTCCTCTGATCAGTCGGGGCGCCTGTTCGGGGCGGAAGGGAACTGATGGGAATAGCTTGATCCTCCCACGTGCTACGTCCTGCCGCTGAAGCGCCCCCGCTGTCAGGTGAAAAGAAGCGGCTGGCAACTGCGCATGTGTCAGAGGAAGCATGATGCTAGTCTACAGCTCTCCCCAGATCGCCAGAGGGTGGAGCAGCAACCGGGGCAGGAGGGGGAATTAGCCAAGTACAATTGGGGAGGAAATGGGGGGGGGAAATCAGAAAAAAAGAAATCTCAGACAAACTAAGTTCTGAAAGGCTCACCTCACATCATTGCTTTTTAAGAAAGCAAATGATCCTCGGTTCAACCTCCCTCCAGTGACCCACCGCTCTTCAATGGAAAACATACTAACGGGCTTCCCTCCATCGTATCAATCACCATTGGGATGCAAACGCCTCGGAATGGGAAGATTTGACTGGGAGTGAGGATGAAATGAGAGAGGGGAATGTAGGTCACTCTAGCAGGCTGAGCAGTGCTGTGACAGATGCCTGTCCAGAGGGTCAAGCAAGAGCAGGCCACGGAGTAGATACAAGAGCAGGCCACGGAGTAGATACAAGAGCAGGCCACGGAGTAGATACTGTACTTAACATTATGACTAACAGGCCACGGAGTAGATACAAGAGCAGGCCACGGAGTAGATACTGTACTTAACATTATGACTAACAGGCCACGGAGTAGATACAAGAGCAGGCCACGGAGTAGATACAAGAGCAGGCCACGGAGTGGATACAAGAGCAGGCCACGGAGTAGATACTGTACTTAACATTATGACTAACAGGCCACGGAGTAGATACAAGAGCAGGCCACGGAGTAGATACCGTACTTAACATTATGACTAACAGGCCACGGAGTAGATACAAGAGCAGGCCACGGAGTAGATACAAGAGCAGGCCACGGAGTGGATAACAAGAGCAGGCCACGGAGTAGATACTGTACTTAACATTATGACTAACAGGCCACGGAGTAGATACTTCACATATGACTAACAGGACTTTGGGGGGTGTTGCAGTAAATATGACACGATCAAAGAAGAAACGTGCATTAGAAGGCCGCAATATCTCCTCCATGTTTTCAATGTCAACGTAGGCAGGGCAGGAATGAGGGGATCTTCTGCACGCAGCAGCATCTGGACAAGGTGTTTTTGATACCTGCCTGCCAAAAAATAAATGAGCTGTTGATGCTATTGAGCCCCTGTAGAGCTGATTGTGTCTCTCTCTCTGTCTCTGTCTCTCTCTCTGTCTCTGTCTCTCTGTCTCTGTCTCTCTCTCTGTCTCTCTGTCTCTCTCTCTGTCTCTCTGTCTCTCACTGCAGTGTGGAGCTGGACTTCAAGCAGCAGGAAGACAAGCTGCAGCCGCTGATGAAGAGGCTGTGCCCGACGGACGACGCTCACTTCTCCACCCTGCCTTACCCCCAGGAGGCCTTCACCTCCACCCCCAAACGCAAGTCCAAAGCCGACTCTAAGAAGCACGCGCGCTGGAAACTTTGGTTCCTGTGAGAAGAACAGAGAGCATACCCCGCCCCCCCGTCCCCCCCCACTACCGATGCCCAGGATTTATGCATCTGTCTCTTTATCCATCGGTTTTTGTTTCGTTTTTTTCAGTCACAAATCAGTTGTAACGGAGAGCTCCGCTATTGGATACTGAAGCTGGACTCAGAGCTGACAGGGAAAACAAGCGTGGACCCTGTGGAAAATTGAAAATTTTGTCACGCTTACCAAAAAAGGATTCCGAGTTATTCTGAACTAATTTCTTGAAACGGGCCGTGAAATTACACCAGGCAACTTATTTGGAGATCAGCAAGGTGAGAAGAAAAATGTCCCTCTATTTCCATATATTTTTCTAGCTGAAGTCTATGGAGTCCTGTTCTATTATATTGGTTCAGCAACTGTCTCAGTCACGTTTCTATTCACCAGTTGGGACTTTGTCTTTCTCCACAACCTCCCTGAGAGGTCGGAAATTCAACCATGATGCTGGTTTCCCTGAGATCCACATCGACAGCATATCACCATACCGGCAAAGCACAATTAACACTGTTCAGGACATGTTTTCTGCAGAATAATTAAGAAAAAATGACTATTTTGAAGATTCTCTTACACATGCACACCTGCTAACTATGAAAGAATGAAGACAATGACAAGACACTTGGAGGGAGAGGTCATAGAGAAGTTTGATGGAGCTCTATGATGAAATTTCTATCCAGCTCTAAAATGTCTCCTTGAAATAACTGGCTTTGAAGTGAAGAATGAATAAATAACACTTATTTTCTTATGAACATTTGCAAAGTTAGACATCAATGTACTTTTTCTATATAAATATATAAATTATATATATAACTTATAGCTCACTTTAAGGTTTATTGGAATATATTTATTTGAGCTGCAGCAATGGGGGCTGTGTATTTGGAGAAACTACAGTGCAAAGGATGTGAGTAGTTTCTGAATTTTAATTCATTTTCATATGTCAAACTTAATTCTTACTCTCCTCACAGTGCATATGGTCAAGGACAAAAGTATGGTCTAGAAGAAAAAAAAGATGGAGTCCATACCGTCCGAGTCGCTTCGTCAGTTTGACACTGGAGCTAGCTCCGCTTCAACACACACACAAAGTTTCAGGCAATGTTTTTCTTTCATGCAATGCACTAAAGATGACGAGTCAGCTGCTTTGCCAGCACGTCGTGCGCTAGTGGTGAGCAGTCATGGAGGCAGCTGTGATTGTATTCCTGCATCAGCTACTACTTCAACTACTGAACGCCAGCCAGGAGGCCTGCAGGTGGCGCTGGCCACAAGCAGAGCCTTCTGCAGCGCAGGCTGGCAGCCATGTAGCCTCGTATGCTTTTTACAACCTCCAGATTTTGCAGGATATTTTCTAGCTTTTCCAGGAACCATTTCTAAAGAGGATGTTCAAAATCTAAAAAGAGCTTTTTCTTTCCCTTTTGCTTCATTAGCAGCTCCTGCCCCGCGCCTCCCATACTGTACATCCCATTGTAAAGTGAAAACAACCGCAGTCGCCCCATACAGGGGTTTATCAAAGAAAATGTACAGCCAAAATAATATTTATATATACAGTATAATATGTACAGTATGTTGTATAGCATCTAATAGGGCTAATAACATTTTAATGAGTGGGAGAGCAGCCAATATCTAAAAGAAAACAACAAACAGTGCTTGCAGGAGTAAAAGGCCGAAGTGACTCTCAAAAGCCAAAAACACTGCCCAATAGAGAAAATGTGCCGAACTGGTTTCAAGGGCATAAGAAAAGGCATCTTTTGCTAGTGACACAACACAACAATAGATGACAGGACGAGTAGGTATCACTGGTTTATAACCTTCACAAGCGCAACATGCTGCTTTCTGTTGGCTACATGTGATTCATCACCTCCACTCTTGTACATGGCGGGTTGGATTCTTCAGTAGTTGTACTGTAGCATAAAGAGAGAACTTGATGTTTATCTGTACCTTAAAGAAGTGCAATTGATTTACTATGTGCAATACTGTGTATTTTATACTGTTTTTAAAGGAGAACAAAACAACTGAAGGTATTTAATATACAAAATAAAATGTGAAAAATAAAAAAAAAGCACATCTACAGAGCTCTCAAAATCTGTAGTCGTCGGAGTATCATTTGCAAGACCGTACTCGCACAGCAGTATGGCTTTTTCACGAGACAGCTATTGGTTCAAAATGAATTTGGGACTTCACTTGGGGCTGAACTTTCAAGGATTCTGTATGTAAAGCGAACTATAATAGAATAAAGTTCCTGGGCGACGAGGACGAGGAGGAAGCTTTGAGCATACAATGAAGGGATCGGCAGCGAAGGGCTCCTCACCCAAGGCTTAGACTTACAGTGCAGCTCGCTCCCTCGCTGTCATGCTGTGTGTGTGTGTGTGGGGGGGGGGTTGGTGCGGTGAGGTACACCAAGGACAAAGCTCAAGGGAATGTGCTTCAGGGCCGCCGGGTCACCCTCACACTAAGCCCTGGCACCATACGCCGAAGCCACGCTGAAGCTACGCTATGGCAGTTTCATTTCGGCGTCCTTGTTAACAGTCGAGAGGCCAATCATCACACCAGCCGCACTACGCTATGCTGAAGCCACGCTGCAGCTATGCTGCAGCGATAGTTTCAGCTTCTGTTCTATTTTTCAAGCGTGCAGCACGCTGCACCTGAGCTGCCAGGCATGAAGTCAATGCAAGTTGTGAGCGTGGGGAGGGCAGCGCGGCGCTGAGGCAAGAGAGTGCTTCTGGTGTGAATGGCAAGGCTCCTGCTCAAAGCTTCCGTGAAGCGCTGCTTCAGGGCGGCGACCCCCCCCCCCCCCCCCCCCGCCCTTCTCTTCTCTCACCCATTGCAGGGCCGTCTCCACAGGGCTTCCCTCGGGGGGCGGGGGGGCTGTTTACAACACACGACCGAGGGCACGCGCTTCAAAACAGCTCCCTACACGCTTTTGAACCCTGCTGGTAGTTTGAGCGCTGTGCCGCCGCATTGACACGTGAAGCCCAGAGAGCCGCGCTGGTTTTCACAGCGTGTTGACAGCGAGTACACTTCAGACATCACAGGGTCAATAAACCCAAGAGCACATTCAGTCAATGTTCGGCCGCAGGAGAGGAAAGGTGTGAGTGATAAGTGTGCAGCCAGCCAGCCATTATGATGCAGTACCATCTCTCACTACGTTTCTTTTCCAAAAGAGCTCTGCAGCACTCTGACCAGAGAGAGAGAGAGAGAGAGAGAGAGAGAGAGAGAGAGAGAGAGAGAGAGAGAGAGAGAGAGAGAGAGAGAGAGACACTGAGACAGAGAGATACAGAGAGCGAGAGACACATACAAGCCAAGGATACAGAGAACGCTTTGTTCTGGATGGACGTCACTGCACTGACTGTGCGGCAATGTATTCGGTCAGTGACTGCATGCAGCACAGCGGCCGCTCACTGTCAATCAATAACGCAGAGTCCCCTGTTCCCTCTGCACACTGCAGGTCCCCCCCCCAGCTTTCCACTCTGTTCCCTCTGCACACTGCAGGTCCCCCCCCAGCTTTCCACTCTGTTCCCTCTGCACACTGCAGGTCCCCCCCCCAGCTTTCCACTCTGTTCCCTCTGCACACTGCAGGTCCCCCCCCCCCAGCTTTCCACTCTGTGTTCCCTCTGCACACTGCAGGTCCCCCCCCCAGCTTTCCACTCTGTTCCCTCTGCACACTGCAGGTCCCCCCCCAGCTTTCCACACTGTTCCCTCTGCACACTGCAGGTCCCCCCCCAGCTTTCCACTCTGTTCCCTCTGCACACTGCAGGTCCCCCCCCAGCTTTCCACTCTGTTCCCTCTGCACACTGCAGGTCCCCCGCCCCCCCAGCTTTCCACTCTGTTCCCTCTGCACACTGCAGGTCCCCCCCCAGCTTTCCACACTGTTCCCTCTGCACACTGCAGGTCCCCCCCCAGCTTTCCACTCTGTTCCCTCTGCACACTGCAGGTCCCCCCCCAGCTTTCCACTCTGTTCCCTCTGCACACTGCAGGTCCCCCCCGCAGCTTTCCACTCTGTTCCCGCTGCACACTGCAGGTCCCCCCCCCCCCCCAGCTTTCCACTCTGTTCCCTCTGCACACTGCAGGTCCCCCCCAGCTTTCCACTCCGTTCCCTCTGCACACTGCAGGTCCCCCCCCCCAGCTTTCCACTCTGTTCCCTCTACACACTGCAGGTCCCCCCCCAGCTTTCCACTCTGTTCCCTCTACACACTGCAGGTCCCCCCCCCAGCTTTCCACTCCGTTCCCTCTGCACACTGCAGGTCCCCCCCCCCCAGCTTTCCACTCCGTTCCCTCTGCACACTGCAGGTCCCCCCCCCCCAGCTTTCCACTCTGTTCCCTCTACACACTGCAGGTCCCCCCCCAGCTTTCCACTCTGTTCCCTCTGCACACTGCAGGTCCCCCCCCCCAGCTTTCCACTCCGTTCCTGCTGCACACTGCCACTGGAGGGCACCGCTAACTCTCTAGCGATGTGTCCACTCTCTCCAAAAATGTCTTGCAGCGATTCAATGCTATTACTTTTTGACATTGAATAAGTCTGTTGACAACGGAGACAAGAAACTATGTAAAGGACAGTATGACAAATATGACAAACTAACAAAAACACACGGGTTTGGTTCACTGACTCTGAAGTCTTGCCTCCTCATGCGTACGTAAAGCAGTGGTTCTCAAAGTGGGCACAGCAAAAAAGGGGGTTTTATTTTCACTATAATTCCATCCATAAGTAACACAATGACAGAATGTATGACTGTTTTGGTCATGGGTTACATTTCTGTAATAAAACATCTAAAAGCAGGGCGTCCGGGTAGTGTAGATTGAAGATTCCCTGCCTACCAACACGAGGGTCGCAGGTTTGCGCCCCCGTGTTTCCTCCGGCTTGGCGTCCATACAGGCACGATTGGCTGTGTCTGCGGGTGGGAAGTCGGATTGAGGGTACGTGTCCTGGTCGCAGCCCTAGCGCCTCCCTTGGTCAGTCGGGGCGCCTGTTTGGGGCAGAAGGGAACTTGTGGGAATAGCGTGATCCTCCCATGTGCTACGTCCGGCCGGTGAAGCTCCCCGCTGTCAGGTGAAAAGAAGCAGCTGGCAACTGCAGATGTATCGGAGGAAGCATGTGTGTCTACGGCTCTCCCCAGATTAGCAGATGGGGTGGAGCAGCAGGGGGAATTGGCAAAGCAGAATTGGGGGGGGGGGAGAGAAAAAACATCTAAAAGCAAAAAAGGTATCAGATGGTGGTATAATGTGTCAGTTTAGGGGTCCTTGACGTGAACAGGTTTGAGAACCACTACAGTGCCAGACTCACCCAGAGAATTCTAAGAAACGCAATTCAAAAACACCTAATAGGTAGTGATTTCAGCAGGGATAGCAAAGAGGATTTTGTGCCTCTCTCCTACCAAAAGTGCATCTGCTCAGGCTCATCATGAGGGTGGGCGTGAATACAGAGAAAGACAGAGCCCGCCAGGCTCGTCTAGTGCTGCAAACGTACAGCGACGGTGTGTCCGCGGTGCGAACAGGCGCAGCGCCGCACTGCCGACGTAGAACAAACCTGACGCCCCCGGCCCGTCGCCGACATCATTCTCATCAGCATTCTGCGTCCGCCACCGCCCAGCCAGGCAGTGGGCGAGCAAGAGAGCAAGAGACAGAGAGGAGACAGGAAAAGTGGGGAGAGAGAGAGCGAGAGAGAGAGGGAGAGAGAGAAGACAGAGCAGAACGTTAATGCATAAATCTAAATGTAAGCGGCTGCCACTCCGAAGAGTAAGGTCGCTAGTTGGCTGCGGTGTTGTCTGAGTAGCGGCGCACAAGCTGCCTGCAGAGCCGTACCCAGACTGAGGCAGCAGCAACAACAGCCCCTCGGACTGGAGCGCTACGCAGCGTTTGGCGGTCTTAAACCTGGGCCTCGGTGCTGTTAGAAACTCAGCCCCACCTGACTGATCGTTAAAGAATGATTTGGGGACCGGCTTCAAATGCGTCTCTTAAGAGCAGCTCCGCATCTCTCCAGGCTCTTTCTGCCTTTAAGTGACAATTTCAGAGGGAGAAAATGGCGTGAGTAGACTTTGGTTTCTGCAGCTGACGGCGCAATACTGAGAACAAGGACAGACTACTGAGAGAGAGAGAGAGGGGTTTCCTTTCCCATGAAGAAGAATGCGGGATATGGAATTATCCATCTTGTAAAGAGCTCTGTTTAAGGCTTTAAAAGGCAACATTGTATGGTACTTGAGAAGAAGAGCGGCTCTGAAGGAGACAAGGCTTTGACGTGACCTCGAAGCCCCTCGGCACATAAAAGGACGGCCAGCACACCCCCGCTAACAATACATATTATGCAGGTACTCAGAAATGTCAACGCAGTCAAGTACAGTGGCTCTCTCGCTATAGGGCAGCCAGGGGTCAGAGAGGACAATAAAAGCCAGCTCCCTATAGGGGGCGCAGGAGGGCAGAGGGCAGCCGCAGGCGTATGGATACAAAGTAGATGCTTTCAATGACGGCCACAGGAGGCGTGAGCGGTTTCATTAAGCAGAGAGCGGGGGTGACCTGCTTCGACACTATGCACCACGTCGCCACTGGAACCAGGAAACAGCACCGCACCTCAGCCAGGAGGGGGGGAATGGATGCACTTAGTATAACAGAGCGGAAAGGAGACCTAGGTGTGCTGCTGTTACAGGCCTTGTTGACAGCCTGTAGCAGGCACATTCCTGACAGTGACAAATAACAGGGGTGACCAAAAAAAGGACCGAGGAGAGGTGGAGAGGCGGACGGCTATAGTCCGTACATACGGTCCATACAGCATCCAGCCCCATTCCCCTCTGTTGTCTCTGTGCAGGCGTGACGGAGCAGAGCCCACTGTGGAGATGGAAGGAGTGGAGTGCCAGGGAGAGGGGAGGGTGCGGGTGGGGAGCACTAGACCCCCTCCAGGGCAGCTGGTTGGAGGATGGGGGGGCGGGGCCTTCGGCACAACACGCGGCTTCGTTAGCTTTACATTATGCGGTGTGACGCACGCCGGCGCTCTGTTACACAACAGAGGGCTCCCCCGTCCACGCGAGCAGCCTGCTGCAGTGCTAGGGTACCATATAACACAGAGAGGGAGAGACGGAGAGGAGCAGCAGCTACAGAGGCTCTGCAATCCAACCCTGCTTTACTGCAATCCAACCCTGCTTTACTGCAATCCAACACTGCTTTACTGCAATCCAACACTGCTTTACTGCAATCCAACACTAATTTACTGCAATCCAACACTGCTTTACTGCAATCCAACACTGCTTTACTGCAATCCAACACTAATTTACTGCAATCCAACACTGCTTTACTGCAATCCAACACTAATTTACTGCAATCCAACACTGCTTTACTGCAATCCAACACTGCTTTACTGCAATCCAACACTACTTTACTGCAATCCAACACTGCTTTACTGTAATCCAACACTGCTTTACTGTCATTTAGAAAGGGAGGTGGGGGGGTTGGGGCGGGGGGGAGAAAGGACACAGGGGGGGAAAAGGATGCGAACACATGAAACCATAACTCCACTACCTGACACACACACACACACACACACACACACACACACACACCCACACACACACACAGAGAGAGAGAGATCAGTGTGTGTGATAACTCGGGCTACTATTGGCTTCATTAAATCACCCAGTGACTGGTAATAAAAGCAGATAACCTGCCTCCATTAAAGCAGGTGATGTCGCTTCCTACTGCTCCCCCACATGGAGAGGGTGCTGCGTGCACGCACGCGCGCACGCACGCACACACACACACACACACACACACACACACACACACACACACACACACACACACACACACACACACACTAAATAAATCAAGACAGGAGGAGGTAGGAGCCAGCATCACACAGCAATCCATTTCCCTGGGAAAACGTCTCTTGTCGTTTACCTGCATTTAAATGGACCATCAAAGTATCTCAACGTTCCATCGGAGAAATGTCCATCAGCTATTGGAACTGTACATGAAACAGCATCTTGTCATTACCCGGGTCTCACGTACGCCTGCGTTCTGTTTTCAAAGTCACATCACAAGCTATAGGCGACTCGAATGAAAACAGGCGCCAAACTGCATCCATAATGCAACGAGTCAGCGGAGGAATGGGGAAGTTGATATTCTTATCGCGGTGGGTGAGGCCTCATGAAAATGGATGAAGGTTTGGCCCGTACGCGTCAGGCACTACTGCAGCAGACAGCATATTTATGGGATGACTGATAAGTGCGTTAATTGCCATCAAGCTCCTGCTGAGAGTGTGATTGGGAGGTGAGCGCTAACAGCATCGGACGGGAATACGCTGATTAGATTACAGGAGCAAGAAGGCCAGGCGTTAGGAACGCTCTCTGTAAGAGATGACGGATCACACACACAAACAAACATGCACGCACACGCACGCACACACACACGCACACACACACACACACACACACACACACGCACGCACAGACATACGCACGCACAGACACAGACACAGACACACACACACACACACACACACACACACACACAGACACACACACACAGGCAAATAGAATGGGCTTCTCTGAAAGATGAAAGCAGTGGAGATATGAGCAGATCAAAGTGTTGGATTGAGGTGGTGTGAAGCATTGTGCCAAGGTAGACATGATATATTTGGAATAGAGTCAGAGTTGCAGTGGGGCCTGTGGGAGTTGAGGGGGTTTTGTGGTGAATTCTGAACGTGTATCTAGGCGTGTGTGTGTATGCGTGTGTGTGTGTGCGTGTGTGTGTGTGTGTATGCGTGTGTGTGTGTGTGTGTGTGTGTGTGTGTGTGTGTGTAAGCCGGTGGGAAAGGGAGAAACACGGAGAGACAGTCTAGAGTCAGTAGTGGTAGTACTAATAATAGCTGGAGTAGGGAGAGAGAGAGACAGACTGACAGAGAGAGAGAGAGAGAGACTTACGATGTGAGGCGAGTCGCGGCCCATGGAAATGACCGTCCGGTTAACGGTCCTCAGCAGCTTCTCCATGATGATCTGAATGTGCCACTGGGTGGGACCCTGCAACACACACACACACACACACACACACACACACACACACACACACAAGTGTGAAGGCACATGGAGGAGAGATTGCAACTTGTAACATGGGAAAGATTTTTAAACAGGAAGAATCCACCTTACCTACTTTTACATTGTTACATAATATCTGTGATAATGTAATTGAAGTGTTGTAATCTACTTTTTGGATGTACCCCTCCTCCCTCAACCTGTCTCGCCTGTTTCACTTATCCATTTCTTATATTTCCCAGGATGCCTTTTGACAACCCCCAGTGAACGCAGGCGTGAACTTGCTGCATTCAGCCAATGGTTATGTAGGTAGAGAGAGAGTTATTCCAGTCAAAATACACCATGTCAATGTCTGGCTACATTGCATTCTGGTCTATTGAGACTACTGTCAGTTTAGAAATTGCTATTTCTTCTTCTTCTCCAATGGATTTCCTCCCTGTGTGATTGCTGAACATCGTTGCTGTGTGGTTCTG
>NC_139626.1:23261911-23334411 GCF_964638095.1 Poromitra crassiceps
GCGATGTGTTTTTACAGCACCTCCAGTTTCAGAAAGGGAGCCATTTCAAGATACAAAACGTGGGACTTTGAAACTTTGACATTCTCTAAAATTGATACAGTAAAAATGATTGATTTCGAGTTTATGTGCACTCAGGGTTGTCCTGAACTCCCCCCTTGCAGTCAAAAGTCTAAGAATAAAGCTATGACGACCCTCACTATAGTGGGATGTTTTAATTTATTTATTTAATTTAATTTATTAAAATTAAGGATTTATTTTATTTTATAATTTATAAAACCTCTTTGGGGGGAGGGGGGCGACAAAAAAATCTTCTATGCAGGGAAAACCCTTTGAATGGTGACAGTACAGCAGTCACAACACAAGTCTGTCAGGGCCAGAGACACTTTCACAGCAAACTTCCCTAAAAATATTAGGCAGATAAATGCAGTCTAACCGCCTAGCGACGATTTGCGACAGTGCTGAAGCAGGAAGTGACGTTCACTTTGCCTCTCTATATGCAGTATGCACACTGGCTTGGAAAATGTGGCTGAACAAAACAATCGCCCTCCCATAATACATGCTGTCGTGATGCCCTTGACTAAGGCACCTACAGTCACTGTAGGTGGACCTGCCCGTTGGGCAACAGAGACTGACTGCAGTTGTGCTGGTCAGCTTTAAAATGGGAATGCAACTGTAGTGTGAATGTCATGCAAGGTGTTTCTGAACAAAGACTGAACATGCTGAAGTCAACTTCTCCGGACAAATAAAAGGGAAAAACGACCAAACAAAAATAACTTTCTCACAAACCTCTTTCTCGAGTCGCTACCTACTCCCAGTTCACAACATTTGATTAGTAATACTACAGAATATTAAACCCATCCAAGGAGTTTTATCTGATGTGGGCACTGCAGTGCCATCAAACTGTGAATTTCCATAAGCAGAAGGTGGAGAATTTGGGTGCCAAATGGACAGGGAGGACAGCAGTGATAAGCCAGGCAGTGAGAGCACTCGCATGGAAGGTACACCTAAGGCAGACTGCCACTAAATTATCATATTTTTTATTAAACATCTCGATTCCAATCTAGTGGTGTGTGTGTGTGTGTGTGTGTGTGTGTGTGTGTGTGTGTGTGTGTGTGTGTGTGTGTGTGTGTGTGTGTGTGTGTGTTCGCCATGTGTGGGCTCATATTTAAAGCCTGGGGGACTAATACTGGAGTTGGGTTTGGCGCAATTAGAAAATGGGGAGTAGGGTTTTGGTTTTGGTTTGGGGAGAGGATGGCCCTGAAAAAAGAGGGGAATAGTAAAAGTAGCTCCAAATTGGACAGGGGATGAGGAAGGGGACAGAGGGTTGGAATAGAGAGAGAGAGAGAGAGAGAGAGAGAGAGAGAGAGAGAGAGAGAGAGAGAGAGAGAGAGAGAGAGAGAGAGAGACTTAATGTGGTCCAGTTCTTGGTCAATGAGAACAAAGATATCCGTTGTGGAAGAGCAGCAGTATTTATCTGTCCACTGCTCCATGCAATTGGTGGTATTGATGGGAGAAAATTAATGGCACTCTGTTAACAAAATAAAATAAATACCGGTAAATAAATAAATAAATACAAATCTCATTAATTGAAAAGAGCTCAAGCTTGAGCAGAACCATCTGCAAGGGCGTGACCTATCAGTGTCCCCATGCGGCGCATCAGTGACACACGCACGCACGCACGCACGCACGCACGCACACACACACACACACACACACACACACACACACAGGCACGCACGCACGCACACACACACACAGGCATGCACACACACACACACACACACGCACGCACGCAAGCACACACACAGGCACGCACACACACACACACACACACACACACACCCACACGCACGCACACACACACGCACGCACGCACACACACACACAGGCACACACGCACTCACGCACACACACAGGCACGCACACACAAACACACACGCACGCGCACACACACACACACACACACGCACACACACAGGCACGCACGCATGCACGCAGACAGGCAGCATCGTTATCAGTGTCATCTTAGAAGAAAGCAGAAGAAAGAGCATTCTGGCCGGTGTGTAATCACAGGAAGACACAAATAATGCACTTCAGAAAGCCGGGTGTCGCTAGAAGTCAGTTTGTGTTTTCTATTGGTGACACACAGCTTGAATTCACTGACAAATACAAATACCTTGGTTTATTTTTGGATGACCACTTGTCTTTTTTGCCTGGTGTTTCTATGTTGGCAGACTCTGCAAGCAGGGCTCTAGGAGGTGTTATAGGTAAGACCAAAGTTCTGAGGGACTTGGGCTATCTTACTTATTCAAAACTGTATCACTCCTGTGTATGCCCTGTGTTAGACTATGTTTCTGGTATTTGGGGCGGTAAACTTTTTTGTTAAGCGAGCGTATCCAGAACCGGGCAATTCACTTTTTTTTGGGTCTTCATAAATATGCTCCTCTTCCTGCAGTTAGTGGAGAAATGGGGTGGGACCCTTGTGTGGTCAGATGGAAAATCAGTATGGTGAACCTCTGGAACAGACTGCTGGACCTACCATCCAATAGGGTTGCTAGTCAGATTTTCTTCTGGGACTTGTCTGTTGAAGGGGAGTGGGTCTCAGATATGTATGACTTGTTTCAGGAGTGTGGTTTTGGAGAATATTACTCTCAAAGAATGTGTATAAATGTAGAGTCGTTTAAATCTCAGATCCGCGCTAACTGGTTACAATCTTGGACTGAAGAACTATGGCAGAAGCCAAAATTAAGAACTTACTGTTTATTTAAAAACGAATTTAAATGTGAAAAATATGTGATGTTTAATTTACCTAAAAGTAAGAGGTCCCTATGTGCTCAGTTACGATGTGGTATTCTGCCTTTACATATTGAAACAGGCAGATACAGAGGGACGGCAGAGGAGGATAGGATTTGTGAATATTGTGAGTTGATGGAAGTGGAGAATGAATTTCATTTTATTTTGTACTGCCCTTTATATCATGACTTACGAGAGATACTATTTAAAAAAGTTCACTCCCCTGAGTTAAACCTGTTAGACTTTGAAGAAGGTGCCATACTTGAATTTCTCTTTGACAACATCTTTGCTTTTTCCGAATATATCTCTCATGCGTGGGATAGGAGGAAAAAGATGACATATGATAGATAATTCATATATTTTACTTAATACACATTGTAGTTAAATCTGTGTTTTGCTGCTGATGCCGCGTGCTGCTGTGTGTGTGTTTGTACGGTTTTGTATTGTTCAAGCACCGTAATAGATATGGAAATAACTGTATGTTGATGTGTCTGATAATCCCATGTGGGATGGGTCATGTAAATTGTCCTGACACGTAAATAAAATGTTCATTCATTCATTCATTCATTCATTCATTCATTCATTCATTCATTCACAGCCGATATAGTGACAGACAGCTGCCTGGGACAACACAGCTGCCTGGGACAACACAGCTGCCTGGGACAACACAGCACAGCTGCCTGGGACAACACAGCTGCCTGGGACAACACAGCATGCGTCAAACGGCTTTCGGCGTAACGACAAGGCGCGGCGCCGGCGCGGCTCTGAGTAGACAGACACCCAGCTATGGATTTCTGTTCACAATCAATACCACCCCTCTGCCTCATAGTGAAGGTTGCAGCTTTAATAGGCCAATCAACTGGAACGAAATGAAATTTGACTGCATTACTTATCGAAGGAGTGCACACTCACTCACACACACACACACACACACACACACACACACACACACACACACACACACACGCAGACACACAGAAAAAAGGCGATGCCAGTAGTCAATATTGCTCAGGGCCATGTGATAAACAGCAGGATGTGAAGCATAATGAATAGCATGAACTGCACTGACCTCTTCTCAGACAACACCCAGAGGCGCTCCGAACTTATCGAGCAAGCGTTCAATAGTGTTTTGCATTCTCACACTCCGTGCTGAAGGGATTATATGAAGAACTGAACACTGGAGTGATTCCATCGTAATGGCCCCAAAAAAAAAAAAAGTCACTGCTTTTTTGTTTTTGTTTTACTAAGCTAGACTTTGCGACGCCGTGCAGCAGCCATATTACAGTATGATTGCTGGTCTGGTTTGAGTATCTTCAGAAGCTGTTTCCATTCTACCTTACAACATTACTGGAATTCTTTATCCATAAGCCACAGAGCTGCACACACAGAGACCATGACGAGGCTGTGCAATAAAAGTGTAAATAAGCGATTAGCAGTTTAACAGATACAGGCAGCCGCACAATTGGAACTTTCCCATTAAATGAGTTAAGCATTGATTAGTGCATCAATTCTCTTCTAGCAATCTAGTAGGCATATCACTGACTTCCGGACCATCAGCACCGGGGCTGCCCAGGGCGCCGTCCTTTCTCCATACTTCTTCTCCCTGTACACCAACAGCTGCACCTCCAGCCATCAGTCCGTCCAGCTCCTGAAATTCACAGGTGACACCACCCTCACCTCTAATGGAGACGAGTCTGCATACAGGTGGGAGATGGACCACCTGACAACCTGCTGCAGTCAAAAACCTGGAGCTCAGTGCCCAAAAGACTGTGGAGGTGGTTGTGGACTACAGGAGGAATGCAGCCCCACCCTCCCCATCACCCTGGGTGACTCTCCAGTCAACACTGTGGTAGTCTCACGTAGTCAGACCCACCGTCGACGTCAGCAAGCTTCCAGCGACGGAGGGTCTGAATCACAAGTCTCTTCTCCAGCCACACACTGCAGGCTGTGATGGAAGTTTGGTAATACAGCGCATCATACAGGGTGCCTCCCATATTACGGTCCGGCACGGAAACACGTACAGTGAGTGGAACACCGCGAAGCACCGTGAAGATAGCCTGGGTAAACCCAGCCTCCACGTGACCTCTATCTATGCGCTCTCAGTCACTAGCTCTTTGTGACTGATAGTGCATAGATAGAGGTCACGTGGAGGCTGGGTTTACCCAGGCTACCGTGAAGAGACTAGTCTTGCAGTGCCAAGGAGCAACCAAAAAGTAGCGATAGGCTGTCTTGCAGGAAGAATGAGCGGGCAAGATCATTTAACGCCTGCATGACGGAAAGTGTGCCAGGTCCACGGTGTAGATGCTCTCAAGGACGCGTTTGTTTCAGTTGTTGCAGTTCACCCGGGGTCGATTTAGCTGATGCACACATTCCGAATGCACCACCCATGAGGTTCCCGGTTGGTCAATTCAGATGTCTGTCACACATCCTTTTTTTTTTTGTCTTGGGGGGCAGGCCACTTTTGAGAGTTGTGCTCCAGACGTACATATCATCGGCTGGCACTGCAAGAGTAGACACTGTGGAGTCTCCCTGAAATGGGAGTCGAACATCAAAGCTCTCACCAAGAAGGCACAACAACTTTCTTCGGCAGGAAGGAAGTTCAAGGTGCCAAATGCAGCATTTGCACTCTCCTACACCTCCACCATCGAGTGCATCCTCACCTCCTCCATTACCGTCTGGTATGCTGCTGCTGCGCACAAGGACATCTCCAGAATGCAACGCATCATCCGCCGAGCTGAAAAGGTGGTCAGGTGTAGCCTGCTATCCATTCAGGACTTACACACTGCCAGGATGCTAAAGCGGTCTCCGAAAATGATGGCCGACCCCACCCATCCAGGACAAAAACTCTTCAGGGTCCTCCCCCATGGCAGAAGACTGTCTTGCAGTACCAGAACATCCCCTCTCGCTTCTACCCAACTGCTATCCGCCTCTTCAATGAGACCTGAAAGTCCCAAAAAATCACGACTTTGCCAACCCCCCTACCCCCTCCGAAGCCTCCTGAGCAATGCAGCTCTGCAACGACTTTTTTAATCAAGGAATAACACAAATAAAATAACAGTGAACCTTGGTACAGTTGACCTGGAAAGGACCGGGTTGAACAGTGCATTAGCAGTTCAACCTTGGCTTGAGAGCTTAAGAACACTCTGTCTGAGTTATTGAGGGCAGGCTGCTCCCTGTAGAGCTATTAGCTTTCCCTGGTAAATACCTGAAAATAAAATCGGATGTTTTGGAAGAATTCGCCTGGTCAGTGTAGCTAGTCCTGATAGAAAGTAACAACCATGTCTGCACTAAAATATTTTTGCTGCTGTGGGATAGATGACTAAGCCACTCACCAGTTAGAGCTAGGAGGGAACGTGTGTGAGTGTGTGTCTGTGTGTGTGTGTGTCTGTGTGTGTCTGTGTGTGTGTGTGTGTGTGTGTGTGTGTGTGTCTGTGTGTGTGTGTGTGTGTGTGTGTGTGTGTGTGTGTGTGTGTGTGTGTGAGAATCTTCCAGTGCTTGAACACAAAAGCAAATCTCCTATCTGAGGGTGTCTTAGGTCGTTTTCACACATATTTGGGTCGAGCCAGGCGCTGCCGCAGCAGTGAAAAGTATACAATGTTTCAATTTTCAACTAGAGCGGCTTCGTTTCACATGTGTTTTTTATCACCGCGCCCAGGCCGTCGTTCTACAGAGTGGAGCGTCATGTCTCCATGCCAACCAGACGGAAGTAGACGCGTATAGCGTAATTCCACCCGGAAAGGAAGCCCGGGATGTAAACAGAACTGAACGATTGATTGAAAAGTTTATTTATATAGGGACAGATACATAAACATAGAGCATTCACAGTCTTTGTTATATATCCTGACATTTATAGCCTATTGCTAGTTTGCAATATTTGTCCCTAGATGGAGAATGGAGAATGAACAACGCCGTTTGCTCTTGGTACTGCTTTTTGCATTTTACATCGTTTGTCTCTTTCAATATCGGTAAAGTGTTGAATTTGAAAACGAGGCACGGCTGCATCTGGAAAACAATGTTTTCATGTAATGGAGGCGGCGGATGCGAATCTCCAGACAAAGCAGGACAAGGCGCAGATTCTTTCTGTTGAACCGTGAAGCCCTCACCATACGCAGATATTATCGGCGAACAGCCAGGTAAGTTGTAAACATTAACGTTTGTAACGCTAGGCTTGCTATGCCCTTGGGGGTAATTTGGCCAATAACTGTTTATGCAATGTTTGTGAACGCCGAATTGACGTTAACATTAGAAATACAGCATTAGAACGAGCTGAAGTCGGCGCGCGTTCACACATCACTCGCGCCGTATTTAGGGTAGGGTTAGGGCGACGCAAGCCGCTCCGAAACCACCCTCTCCAGCTGAACCGAGAGCGAGTGAATTACGTCGACTACGAGTTCGAGTGGCATGTTCACACTGACCCAGTCGCGCCGTGTTTGGCCCTAAAACTCAGTTAAATCGACCTAAACGTTCCGGTGTGTAAACGACCTTACATTGAGTGTTTTTGCAGGGCTCCAATCCTCATTCCCTTTGCACCTCCTCCAAACTCAAAACACACACAGACGTAACACACACAAGCAAACTCAAAACACACACAGACGTAACATACACAGGCAAACTCAAAACACACACAGACGTAACACACACAAGCAAACAAACACACAGACGTAACATACACAGGCAAACTCAAAACACACACAGACGTAACACACACAAGCAAACAAACACACAGACGTAACATACACAGGCAAACTCAAAACACACACAGACGTAACACACACAAGCAAACAAACACACAGACGTAACATACACAGGCAAACTCAAAACACACACAGACGTAACACACACAAGCAAACTCAAACACACAGACATAACATACACAGGCAAACTCAAAACACACACAGACGTAACACACACAACCAAACTCAAGACACACACAGGCGTAACACACACAACCAAACTCAGGACACACACAGACATAACAGTAACAGGCTTAACACACACAGGCAAACTCAAAACACACACAGACGTAACACACAGGCGTAACACACACAACCAAACTCAAAACACACAGACGTAACACACACACAAAGCATGGCACCCACTCTATCCCCTCCAATATTCCACCACTATTTAAAGCATGGCATAGCATGGCAATATTCCGCCACTATTTAAAGCATGGCACCCATGCCCTTAGTATTTCGCCACTATTCAAAGCATGGCACCCACTCTTCCCTAAAGCAAGGCACCCATAAGCTCTATATGTGAACATGTGCTTATTTGGCAAAAGGACTCACTACTAAAGGCTTGCAGCCAATTAAATTAGGCATAGTTTGGTTGCTTAGAAATTGACATATGTCCGTTTGCAAGATGTGCGTCTATATTTCTCATTCTCTCCCCACCTCCTCCCTCCCCCTGCTCTCTTCTCCCCCACACACCCCCACCCTTCCCCTCTCCTGCTCTCTCCTCTTGCTCCTTCCCCACCTCCTATACCCTCCAACATCTCCCATTCCCTCCCCACCCCATCACTCTCTCACATTCCCCCTGCTCTTCCCCCTTCTCCTGCTCTCTCCTCTGCTCTCTCTTCATTTCTATATTTTCTATATTATCAATTGTTCAAATGTTATCTTTATTCTGTATATTCTTGTTACTGTTGTGTTAGCTAGAATCAGCTAGACATACTCTCTGTGAAGCCCTCTGAGACATGCTTGTGAATTATGGCTATATAAATAAACTTGACACACACAGGCGTAACACACACAACCAAATGCAAAACACACAGACGTAACATACACAGACGTAACACACAACCAAACTCAAAACACACACAAGCGTAACACACACAGGCGTAACACACACAACCAAACTCGAAACATACACAGACGTAACACACACAAACACACACAACCAAGCAGACTGGAACATTGAGCTGGGCCATGAGCGCTCGCCTCTAACTTGCAGGGCAAACAGATTTTACAGTGATTTTCCCCTACAGACCAGGAGAGCAGCGGACATATTTGTTCTTTCCAACGAGCCCATTTGCAAGTGATTTATGTGGCCGCCCATACCGCTGTCTCCTTTTACATTATCGAGTGAAGGGGACACAGTAGCCATGTTCGGAATGGTTCACTCATTCACTCACCCACCATTCCCCATGTGGTGTTTATCATATAGTGAACAGTGGTGTTTATCATATAGTGAACTATATGTGGTGTTTATCATATAGTGAACTATATGTGGTGTTTATCATATAGTGAACTATATGTGGTGTTTATCATATAGTGAACTATATGTGGTGTTTATCATATAGTGAACTATATGTAGTGTTTATCATATAGTGAACTATATGTGGTGTTTATCATATAGTGAACTATATGTAGTGTTTATCATATAGTGAACTATATGTGGTGTTTATCATATAGTGAACTATATGTAGTGTTTATCATATAGTGAACTATATGTGGTGTTTATCATATAGTGAACTATATGTAGTGTTTATCATATAGTGAACTATATGTGGTGTTTATCATATAGTGAACTATATGTAGTGTTTATCATATAGTGAACTATATGTGGTGTTTATCATATAGTGAACTATATGTAGTGTTTATCATATAGTGAACTATATGTGGTGTTTATCATATAGTGAACTATATGTAGTATTTATCATATAGTGAACTATATGTGGTGTTTATCATATAGTGAACTATATGTGGTGTTTATCATATAGTGAACTATATGTGGTGTTTATCATATAGTGAACTATATGTGGTGTTTATCATATAGTGAACTATATGTAGTGTTTATCATATAGTGAACTATATGTGGTGTTTATCATATAGTGAACTATATGTGGTGTTTATCATATAGTGAACTATATGTGGTGTTTATCATATAGTGAACTATATGTGGTGTTTATCATATAGTGAACTATATGTGGTGTTTATCATATAGTGAACTATATGTGGTGTTTATTATAGTGAACTATATGTGGTGTTTATCATATAGTGAACTATATGTGGTGTTTATCATATAGTGAACTATATGTGGTGTTTATCATATAGTGAACTATATGTGGTGTTTATCATATAGTGAACTATATGTGGTGTTTATCATATAGTGAACTATATGTGGTGTTTATCATATAGTGAACTATATGTGGTGTTTATCATATAGTGAACTATATGTGGTGTTTATCATATAGTGAACTATATGGAGAATGATCAAATGAGTTTCGGACACTACACAGATTTCTTTTCTGAAGATCATTGCCCAGTATCACATCAACAAAGCGAGCTCTCCAGCAGATTGATATGTCCTCAGGTAGTATTGATGTTGCATGTTTTGGCTGCTAAATCCAAAATAAATTGTTGAAATTCTCATTACGTGCATGTGTGGTTTTGTCAACTATGGTGCTCTCTCCTAATAGCAAGCTGTGCTCGTCAAGTAGCTCACAAGCTTGTTAGCTTGCGAGCTAGCGACTTTCTTCTTCTCCTTCGGTAAAGACAACTGCATTGTATTGTGGTACACCGACGAAAATGTAGGGTACATCTTGCTGTTCAATAGAAATCGCTGTGCATTGTGGGTATTTTATAGTGGACTATATAGTGAATCAAATTAAGAGTTGAGAATTCGGACACTAGTACAAAATGGCGAACACACTAAATAGTCTGTAATAGGGGCCGATTCCGAACAGGGCAAGTGTGCGTGCCCCAAAACAAACTAACAAACAAGTTTGTTTAAGTTTACAAGTTCATTAAGTTTTCATCTGCGGTGGGGGAGCTTCGCGTGCATACCAATCACATCCGACACGCTGCATGCACTGTGAAAAAGGGACGTCGTCTGAAATCATTTTAAACAGAAATAAGCCCATCGGGGGTGGAAAAACACAAACGCATTTAAGTCTTTTTTTTTTTTTTTTACATGAAAACTGTTAATATGTTAATCACGCTATAAAAAAACACTCCGATCAGCAAACATATTCAATGCATATTGATGAGAGAGCCGAGACAGATAAGACACTGAATGTTGATTGGCCATGCATCTCGTTAGCTGCCTCTCGCTGTGCGTCCGTATGCTCACAACATTAAACGTCTTTGAGTACTTAGAAAAGTGCTATATAAGTTCAATCAATTATTATTATTATTATTATTATTATTTCACTCTGGGATTGGCCGGCCGGGGAACCTATCAGTGAGCACCTGGGGATGTCAGGCCGCGATTAACATGAAGGGTCGTAATAAAGCAGCGTGAGCACGCCTGATTAGGACGCTCTTGAACACAGCCTGGCCGTCGACTCATCTGCTCGGCTCAGCGGTCATTCTCTGTAATCACACGGCAGCATGTGGAGTTGTGCTTGACACTGATGGGGACAGGCTCCTTTTCCTTCTTTACCATGAAGCCTTCTGGATGCTTTTGAAAAAACACACGACAAAAGACTGCTGGGCCCATTCAAAGCACCGGCGCGTGCCGCCCGTATCTCCGTCCCCAGCAACAGTCGTCCTCCCGCTGATCAGCAGGCCGTTCACACGCATCGCCCACTTTGTCATTACAGCATCAGATCAATACTGATAAGCAAGGGGCCGTGCTTTCTCTCCTCTATAGCTACTCTCCAGACTGCTCAAAGCACTAATCAGACCATGATACGATGGATAGCTTTGAACTAGGGGTGTCAAAAATAATCGATTATAAGATGCATCGCGATGCGGACGTGCACGATTCTGCATCGTTTCACAAATGCCAAAAATCGATTATTTTTTATTTTTTAATAATCGAATAAAATATAATGGAAGTACATGCAGTTGTTTATTTGGATCATAATACAATGCAATTCCAAATGCACTTTTATTTTAAAAGTAGCCACACAGTGAGAAAAAAGAAAGTGAGAACAAATAAATCATGTATTGGGGAAAAAAGTGATGCATCGATTTAAAGCCCCATTCAGCAACTTTTCCAAGTTTCGCTATTGGAGAAACTGCACCCTCTGGGTGCAATAGTATCGATATCGATATCGATATCGCCGTTCAAAGTCAACAAAACATAGCGCTAGAAAGCTCTATGTACATGTTGTGACATCGGGTACTCACCACGTGATGAAATAATAATCCATAGTTACGTGAAACGTCATTTTCGTAGCAAATCCACACCGAGTTACTTCCTTATTTTCATCAACACAACGCTCCCGCTGTACAGCGCATGCACACATCTTGCCACCAGGACGCAGGCACTAAACTGCTTAGTCCCAGGAGAGGCCTTTGGAGGGCAGTGTGTGACCAATAGAGGTGACATTCTCCCTGTTACAAGTCACTCTACCATCCTCAATGACTAGAAAGCTGTTATATTAAGGGGAAAAAGTTACTGATTGGGGCTTTAAGATGCATCGAGATGCATCGATAATCATAATCGAATCGAATCGTAGCCCTCTGAATCGTAATCGAATCGAATCGTGAGGCCAGTGAAGATTCACAGCCCTAGTATGAACGCATTCAGCCATCAAATCAAAGACTAAAGTGCTTTACATGTGATGCCTAATATCAATAAGTTGTCCCATTCCTCTACATTAGAGGACCGCTCCGGGACGTGTGGCAGCCCACGCAGTTTGAGGTACTGCTGTGCTTTTCTGCTGGTAAGGGCTGGACCGACTGCTCCAGACCCCAACATACTGTAGGCTGACAGGAACAACTACCTGTGACAAAACGCCTCGTCACCCCGCTCACCCCGGGCCTGGTTAGCCATTGTCCTCATCAACTGCTCCTCACTCTCGACAGCGGTGCAGCATGGACAAAATAAGTGCTCGAGTGTGTGTGTGTGTGTGTGTGTGTGTGTGTGTTGGGGGGAGTGTGTGTGTGTGTGTGTGTGTGTGTGTGTGTGTGTGTGTTGGGGGGAGTGTGTGTGTGTGTGTGTGTGTGTGTGTGTGTGTGTGTGTGTGTGTTGGGGGGAGTGTGTGTGTGTGTGGGGGGGGGGGGGGGCAGGGAAAGAGAAAGGGTAGAGAGAGGGAGAGAGGCACAGAAATCATTACCTGACAAGAGGCTTGGGCGGTATACTGGTATACGCCATTTGTAGGCTACTACTTCTTTTTTTCCACCTTATTAATAGGCTGTTTCAAACAACACTTTATCTTTTAAGACCACTTTACATACAGGCCTGCCCATAACGTTTAATTGCCATTCTCATAATTTAAGGACATTTGTGAACATTGTGCATGCAAAATAAAGTCTTCTGAAACATAGAGGTTGATGGAAAATAAAATATATAAATGTGTATTACAGCAGGAACATAGCCAACAGGAAAATTGGTTTTCCTGTTGGCTACTGTTGGCCCCATGCCCATGACCTTTATCGTGAGCTCACCCAGACTACCATGCAGGTGGTGTGTGTGTGTGTGTGTGTGTCCGCGCGCGCGCGCGCGTGCGCGCGTGTGTGTCCGTGCGTGTCTCACCATGCTGGGTAAAGAGGTCACTGTGGACAATGTCGATCAGACAGTCGAGCTTCTGCTTCACCAGGCGCCCCAGAGGGACCTTCAGAATGAACTCGGTGAACAGCTTGCTACGGAGACAAAAGGAGGACAATAAACACGAGGGTTAAACTGGTCGGTAGTAGCTCAGGTGTGGCTGAGTGTTTCAATGATGGTCAAGCATCCAAATCGCAAATGAACTTGTTCCCATGGCTTCCTGCTTGTTCTGTGACATCAAGCGGTGGCAGAAAAAGGCCATGTGCACTGACAGTCTTGTGTGCCACTGCTGGTAAAGGTGTACCAACATGAAGCTCCAGCTATGAGCATTCAACAGTGCTGTTGCTCACAGACAAATCCGCATTCATGCACAGACGTAAAGCCGGGGTTTTGTCCTCAGCTTGTTATGCTGGCAAACCGAGGCTCAAGGAGGAGAGAAGGGGTTCTGGCAGGGGATGAAACAACACCCCCACCCCCCCTCCCCACAGCTTCAATTTAGCCGCCTCCCACTCAGCCAGGTTTGTGCTAACAACAAGAACAACCGGTGCCCCCTTTTGCTAAGGCAGAAGACAAGCCCGCTCTGCAATTTGTGGTGAAGTGAAGTCGCTCAGAGCCACTGCATTCAGAGCAAAGGAGGCGAATGGTGAGGAGGGCTACTGCAGGTGCGCGCAAGAAAGAACACGAAAAGCTACCGGATGATGAAATTAGGATAAGAGGAGGACAATGTGTCAAATTGGCTCGCCTGGTCTGGCTGAATGTTTCTTTTCTGTCTGCAGCACAACAGAAAAGAAAGAGTGGATGGAGCGTGGAAGCGTGGGAGCGTGGGAGCGTGGGAGAGAGGTCACTTTGCTTTCAATTCAGCCAATTCAGAGTGCATATTATCTAGCCTGACATTGCCAAACCAATTTGCAAATGTGAATGAGTCTGGAATCGTTCGCTTCAATTTCTATTTCCAGGGGGCGTTACCAAGTCCAAAATGCCTCAACCAATCACAGCAATGAAACGTGTGATGCAGCGCAGAGCGACTGACGCACATGTAAATAGACTAAAGTCACTGATCAGCTGGGTTGCCCTAACCTGGTAAACCAGCCGGTCACGTGAACTCACATTTTCATTTTGTTCCACCAGACCGTCTGGCCTCAAGCCCTGGGAGGGTATCTGCAGAGATTGCAAAGCGCTCTAGCCAATCAGCGACCCGCCTCGTAGTTGACACCGTAACCGGCCAATCAGGAACGCCAAAACAATAATGGCTGCCTTTGTGTCTGTCCGCCTCGAGGAGTAACGTCAACGTTCGTCGAGTTTAAACAGCAATAAAGTGCAGTTATTGCAGAAATAGACTCAATAACAATTAAACAAGTAGAGGAGTATGCAACAGCAGAGTTTCTCAGCGGAAAATATGTTTTTGAGCAAATAAAACATGAGCGTGCAGATACGTCAGGTTCCCAGACTACAGAATATTGTCACCATCCAGAAATGTAAAATGTTTTGCGTGTCTTATTGATATGATTTGATCTTATCTTGAAAGAAATAATTGTGACTGAATATTCTGTCTATAACTAATAAATAACGGTTCCACTTTTGAATGGATTTAAATGAAATTGAATTAACCTCACACCTTGGTGGGAGGCAGAGATAAATGGTGAATCAAACAGAGAGGGAGAGAGAGAAGCAGAGAAAAACACAGGGAGTTATGAGAGCTGATCAGACAGACGTGGGCGAGCGAGAGCAGAGAGGGAGGGATGACAGGGGGTCTTCCACCTCCGATCAAAGCCCACCCACCACCACACTGTGGCTGTGACAGCGGTGGGGTGCAGGCCAGAGGCAGCGCTAGGCGGAGAGACACTTTGAAACCGGTGTCCTGCACCGTAAACTGCAGTGATTATTTTTCCTTGCTGGACCAGAGTATGAGTGAGCTTCTGTATTTTCTGTGAGTCAGAGATTAAACATAATGTGCCATAATGTGTATATATATATATATATATATATATATATACATATATATATATATACATTATATATAATGTGTATATATATAATATATTACATATTATAATATATATATATATATATATATACAGTATGTGTGTGTGTGTGTGTGTGTGTGTGTGTGTATGTATACTCTCACATACACACGTACGTACGTACGTACGTACGTACGTACGTACAGTACATACATACATATGAGGAAAAAAGTCACATAAACTATATATATATATATATATATATATACACATACATATATATATACATACATATATATATATTACATATTATATATGTGTGTGTGTTCAGGACATGTTGACAAGGTAGAAGCTCAGACTTCCCTCAGGGGTTGGCTGTGTCAACAGTCTGTCACGGGTGATTTGACAAGCACATGGCGTTGTCCCTTTGCATGTGGCGGCAGCACCCACGAGGCATGTTAGTCTTGAGTTCCACACTTGGCCTATTTCACTCCTCCAGTTACCAGAGACACACAACAAACTCACCGCCTGCAAAAATTCACATTCACTGTTTCTCCATTTTTGACCTTCAACATTGACATTTTGCAAGGCCTTCTTTTCCAGGTATATGCATATAATCTGAAGACCAAATTCAGTATTCTTTGATTGTGACAAAAAATACTTGATTTTGTGGCAGTATTTCAATAAAGATCTGCACAGCAATGTGTTTAATCAAAGCTGTAATGATCTGATTCATTAGACTTATTAGATTATATGCAAGATGGTTAATTGGAATAAAATAGTGTTCATTTAGAAGCACTGCTGTCCCTCAGAAGTCTTTTAAAGGAAGCAAATTGACTGGCAAAACTTCAATCCCCTTTTGAACGGACGGACGTCGGTAAGGAACTTCACCAACTTTCTGGAAGGATTCCCATTTGAGTCGGCAGCTTCCCACAGAGCGAAAGCCAATTTCCAGTAAGAGACAGCCAGCAGATGGCTTTGACTGCAAACTACACAGAGGTCCGCCTTAGGGGGCTGAATAAGACCCCCGGCCTGGGGCTGGTACTGACACGGTGTTACTCTTCCTCCTAGGCCAAGTCAATAAGGGGGCAGGGTCTGGCAGAGCACCGAGGCTCGGGCCCTGGTGGCTGCGCTGCAGTATAGCAGCCTGAAGTTTGGGGAGGTTGGCTGGCACGCAGTTTCCCCCAATGTTTTCATCAGGGCTGCACATAATACAGTAACCCAGACACTGCTTGTTAAGGAAGAGAGGCAGGGGGAGGGAGACAGGAATCCAGTGAGGAAAAGCACAATTATTCATATTCTTCTGTCAAATATCTGTGGAAAAACTAGTGTGGTACTGGGAAAAACTTTTGTTCAGATTTTCTTTGATGATCAACCACCCCTGTTAAGTTTTTTGACATTTTAAGCGGAGACTGAAACAGTGGTTTGCAGCCTTACTGTCTCCGGGTCCCAGAATTCAAAATATACTACCTTCTTCGTCTTTCAATACATCCTGCCCAATAACAATCAGATTTTTTGTTGTTGTGACATCTCCTTTGGAAACGATTGTTACAAAAGGGCCTTAAGCATAGGCATCCAATTGTTATGAGATCCTGGCTCATGACTATCAATGTCTAATAACTGTTCTAACCGCTAAACTGCCTAGACTACAATTAGCCTTGTAAGTTCTTACCCTAAGTATTTAACTTGAATCGTAGGTCTCACTTGCTTATGTGTTTGTGAGTTTAACTAGTTGTCTAGGGGTAAAGATTTAACTCAGTTCAGCTCTGTGGTTCGGCTTCTGGGTTGGACTACTTCCAGACTTCGTTGTGTTGGCTTTTATGGTTCAGAAGGGGTTTGAGAATCCCATTCCTCAAACAACCTGAAACATAATGCCACCGGCCACGGCTATCGCTGACGGAGGCATACACCTGTAAAAACTTCACCCGTCCTTCCGTTGGCATGGGGGTGAATTTTCATTTTTGGGTGAACTTACCTTTAAATGCCACACAATACACACAACTTTCCAGCCATTCTCCAGAGTAAATAATCATTTGTTCAGCAGAAGAAACCACTCAGAAACCACTGAGATTTTTTTTTATGGTTAACTAACCCCCACACCTTGAGCCAACCCAGCCTGCAGTTTGGGCTTGTCACGTGTTGAGTAGTCTCTCCCCAGACTCAAATATTACATTGAATCGCTGAGCTCCGCATACTACATGTGTGGGATGAGGATCATCAGTCACTCAGGATAGAAATACCGGGGCTGGTATCGGACAAATGCGTATGAAATGTGCGTTTTTAAAGACTCAGTTGAAGCTGAAATGTACAGTATTTCAGTGCACATACTGGAAAGGCTTTCCAAACAAATATGTAAGTATAATGCTTTATAAATAGTTTTTTCTGTGTGGGGTCCCTTTAGCATAGGAGATTAAAGAAATTCAAATGGGACAGAAAATCAAGCACAACCACGAGCCATTTGTTAATGCAGTGTCCTTTCAGCTCTCAGAAACTCTTTCTGTCCTCAAGAGACATGGTATCGAATATCTGGTTACAGCTTCTGAGGTTCATTCACATTGGAAAAGATATACAGTACATTTACATTTTGTGATAGGAACAATCCACCGAATGAACACATAAACAATGCATTGCAGTAACATAAGTATGTCTTCATTTTCCAATGGTGAGCTAGCAGAGGAGAATCAGCAGAGAACATTCACTGCAATAGAGTAGTGCAGGAATGAGCCCGGAAGTAGCACTTCGGGCTCCTATGTGTAAAAGGCAATGGGATTTTTGTATGGGATTTCGGGTTAGCGTAAATGAGTTTTTTTTAACTACATTTTCAGAAAACGCTTCATAAAAGTGGTCCTTGTTTGTGAAGATTATCTTGAACACAATCTTCGCTGTTTCAAAAACGTCTGTTAACCACAGACCTTATTTCATGCATTTAACCGAAATCCCCATACACAAATCCCATTGCCTTTTCCCCCTACGAACCAGCAGCGCAGGGACTTCCGGGGTAAGCCAGCCTACAAAAAGACGTCATCCCTGCGTGACTCTATTAACACTTTAGGAGTCTCAGCAGGTTTCCTAGGCAACCTGAGCATGTTTAAGCCGTGCCCATCACAGCACATCTGGAGAATGTTGAGTTGCTGAATGCAAAAGAGTGTTAACAAAGTTACAGAGCCAGGAGAGGGAGTGTTGTTTCTGCCCCTCAGCGGCAGCACAATATGTCATCAGCTTGTTCGGCATGTAACTAAACGTGAAAATTTAATTCAAACGGACGCCTTGAGAGAGAGAAAAATAAAAGCAAATAAGATAAATATTTTCTTTCCCTCGCAGAAGGACATTTAAGTTTAATTTGGCCATTTTCTATACAGCAGATTGGCTTTAATGAGTCGCTGTGCCACTCGGCAGCCCCGGCACCGCCTCCGCTCAGAGCAGTTCAGTGAAAGAAGGATTCTGCGTTCAGCCCTCTTCTCCCACTGTACATGTACACCTTCCTTCAACTGATAGCTGCCTATTGTGGGCTCAGTGTAACAACATTAAAGTATAGATATGCAATGGATCATTTGAAGTTACCTCAGCTCCTTGGGATCAAAGACCAGCTTGACATCGTTGACGATGGTGGGAATGTACTTCAGTGCGGCGCCCTTAACCAGAAAACCAAGAAACATGATCAGAACAGCATTTCTTTGGCTTGTAGTTCATTAATTGAATTCCTTTGTTCATTATTTAGTACTTAGTAAGCAACTCCAGTGCATGCAATTTAAGTTTCCCGCAAATGGAGTGTAATTGCATCTTGTAGCTTGATTATAATTGATTGTGTGTCCTCTAGCCTGAACTCGCTGCAGACAGTTCCTCGGATGAAAATATTGGTCCTCCCCTCCCCAGCAACATGAATGCTACAGCTGTTCAACCAAATCTGGCCTTCTGTGGGCCACAAACAACAACAATAAAAGTCTATGAGCTCAACTGAATCCATATATACAATTAATTAATTAAACAGCCCATTTATTGGCAGATGTGAAGTGTGGGTGCACCTGATAAGTGGGGATAAGTGACAAAGACTTGGCCTATAAACGAACCCGTGTCTCTTGAGCTCGACTTGAAGTCTCTTCCTTCCTGTCTGCCTGCCCTCCTGTCTATCTATCACACTATCAATGTGAGAGCAGTGGGCCATGATCTCCAGTCTCCAGCAGTCCATCCCTACATGATAGAGTCATCAACTGTGTGCCGAGTGGCTGATCACAGCGCCACCTGTTAATAATGGGGAGTGATAATCTAAGCTGACACCTCCCACTCTGAATGACTGACTGAAATGCCAGCCAAGGTGAGTGGGGGTGTGTATACAGCATCTGTGCAGATTAGCAGTAGTGCCAGTCTGTCTGATGCGGGCTGATTACCCAGACAGATTAACACAGCGGACATCACCTGCCTACAGTCAGGCTGTTTGTCATTGTGCGTGGTTTAGTTGAGACCGCTGGCGACGTGTGACAGCTAATTAGCAACGTTTAAATGCAGTTAGTAAGGGAGGAAACACTAACCACGTTGTGGAGCAAACACAGTGTTGTGGTTGACTTCAGTAAATCTAACGGTGTCATAGTAAATTCTGTCACATCTAAGTGCTGTAACTTGTGTTATTTTCTGGTAAAAAAGTGCAGAACACATTTCTGGACAGAGGTTTAAATCAGAGCTACACTGTCTGCATCTTTGCCTTGATTTTTCAAATAAGGCTACAGTCATGACTTCCACATAAAACCCTGCTTTAGTCTACGTCCGCCTTATCAGCTGTGATTAGTGTTTTAGCACTCTGTTATGCGTCACCTCCCTCCACAGACACAGACACAGACAAACAGACTTGGAGGGGCTGAAAGTTGAATTTCAAAAGGCATTGTTTCACTCTCTTGACTAACATCTACAGTTAGAAATCCTGCCTTCTGATAAAAAAAAAGCCAACTGCATCTGTTGGCCCGTTGGAAAAGCTATTTCAACAAGACTCCCCCCCCCCCCCACCAATGTTCTCAACAACTAAACTCCCACCAGTTATGTGGGCAAACTAAACTCCCACCAGTTATGTGGGTAAACTAAACTCCCACCTGTTTGTTATGTGGGCAAACTAAACTCCCACCAGTTATGTGGGTAAACTAAACTCCCACCTGTTTGTTATGTGGGCAAACTAAACTCCCACCAGTTATGTGGGTAAACTAAACTCCCACCAGTTATGTGGGTAAACTAAACTCCCACCAGTTATGTGGGTAAACTAAACTCCCACCTGTTTGTTATGTGGGCAAACTAAACTCCCACCTGTTTGTTATGTGGGTAAACTAAACTCCCACCTGTTTGTTATGTGGGCAAACTAAACTCCCACCTGTTTGTTATGTGGGCAAACTAAACTCCCACCTGTTTGTTATGTGGGCACGTGTTGTGTGAAGCACGTCTCAGATGAGTTGTGTCTCTGGCTCCTGCTAGGCTGCTACTCCTGTGTCTCAATCACCAGACGTGTGCAGTTGTGTGTCAATTAGTGTGTGTGTGTGTGTGTGTGTGTGTGTGTGTGTGTGTGTGTGTGTGTGTGTGTGTGTGTGTGTGTGTGCGTGCGTGTGCGCGTGCATGTGTGTGTGCGTGCGTGCCCAGATGCTCATCAGGATGCGGTTTCGAGGTGTGACTGGGACAGCTTATAAGCTTCCACCAGTCCCAGCTCTTTCACAAGGGCTGACTTAGGGAGAAACCAAGATTCCTCGCTTTCAAGCCCGTTCGTTCCTCAAGATCAATTTTTAATTTACTCGCAGTAAAGCTAATATCTCACCCAATTACACAGCAACTGCCTCCTAATTGACTCCGGGGCATCTCCTATGTGTGCACATGCATCTGCTGTGCCCAGGTGCATGTGCATTGTGAATTTTTATCTGTGTGTGTGTGTGTGTGTGTGTGTGTGTGTGTGTGTGTGTGTGTGTGTGTGTGTGTGTGTGTGTGTGTGTGTGTGTGTGTGTGTGTGTGTGTGTGTTGCAGTGTTGGGGTCAAGGACAATGAAATGCAAACACACTAGAGGGAGCTTGAAGGCAGCAAGACAACGTGAAGGCAATGCAGTGAAAGAAGTACCTTGAGGAGCAGCTAAAGAGGAGAAGGCCAGAGCAGCCCCAGATCACAGGACAGTCAAGGTCAGAGGTCAAGGTCAGAGTGAAAGAGAGCAAAAACACAGACAGACAAACAAACATGCACAGACAGGCAAGGGACACCAACACAGTCTAAACATACAGGTACATATGTACATAGGTGTATGGACAGGAGGAACAACTTTATGAATGGCCATTTATTGTCTCTACATTTTCCAAGAATGTGGGTGGTGCAAACGGTTCGGTTTAGGTTATTGTGGATCAAATTAAAATATTTTCTCTGACTTGCCGAATGAGGACAAGTACTTTGAGTACCTGCTTAAGAAGCCGTCTGAACATTCTTTTAATGATTTAGTTTAGCTTTTGTTTTATTTAAAATGCAGCCCTGTAGAGGTCATTATGGAAAATTAGGAAAACCACATCCTGCACAGAGAGACAGATGAGCCGTGTTCGGAATGGTTCACTCATTCACTCACTCACTATTCCCCATGTGGTGTTTATCATAGTGAACAGTGAGTGGTGTTTATCATATAGTGAACTATATGTGGTGTTTATCATATAGTGAACTATATGTGGTGTTAATCGGTCATAGGGACCGATTCCGAACAGAGCTATAGTCTCACTTGCCAGAGATGGATGGAGCAAACACACTGGACTCAGAGACCATAAGTTGCCATCATGAGCTCAAATCCAATACGATGCACACATCTTCATTATGTCCAACAGAGCATGCCAGCAGCAAATCATCACGCTTTCATTTCCTATTCAAACATGCAGCTGTGTATTTGGCATAGAGTGGCAGCGGTGGCGTGGCGGTGGACACGTGCAGCATGGCGACCTACCTTCACCATGCCCGTATTCTCAGAGTTGCTGTTCATCATGTCATTGAAGGAAGTAAAGAGGTTCCTCAAGGACTCCATGAAGTCGGCCTCCCCTTTGTTCTCATAGAGTCTGGGAGGAGAGGAAGTGGAGAATTATACACGGGCAGATGATCACAAGGCTGTCTGTTTGTTTCATCCTTAAGCAAACAGACCCCCCCCCCCCCCAACACCCCACCCCCCCCCGCATGCAGTGGAAATGACAAGAGTTTGATGCTTCTCTGATAAATCATTAAAAGCCCCCAGCAGAGTCGCCCGTGTGTCTTATCAATGCAAATATCCCCGCATCAAAAGCACAGTCATCATTCTAGCTGCCAGCCAGATTAGCATTTAAAACAACAGCACAAGACCCCGAAGCACCTGCCTGTTGTCATGGGGAAACAAAAAAACACAACCAAAGAGAACGAGCTACACTGGAATACTAATGGAGGAACAGAGAGGAGTGTCATCTAATAGCCTTCCCCCTGTGTCGGGCCCTCACTAACATGACTGTCTCTTCCACTACAGTAGTTAGTTCCAGCTCGCAGTCCAAAGCCAATCATGGGAGAAGAATTGGTGAAAACACTTGCCCACGTTTCAAAGTGCATGGCAACACAAAGCAGAGCTCCCTCCATAATCCCCCCAAAATGCAAATGCAGATTTCATCCCACTCTTGCAGAGCCTCCAAGTCTCCACAGACTCGCTATTAACCGCAAATGAGCTGCTTTGTGGCCGCTGCAAAGAAATGATGCGTGTCAACCACTCACAGGAAAAAAAAACTACAATGGATATGGATTGAACACACATACTGTACTGTATGCCAGCTGTTTTCCTGTTGGTCTGCCCAGTGGCAAGCAGGGGTGAGAGGGGGGAGTGTTTAGGATGCTCCTCCCACCACATCAGATTGCAGGTATTTTCTTCCACAGAGCCAGGTATTGTGGTGCAGCTTCTCTCACAGCACTGTGTGTATTACAGGGGCCAGGAAAGTCTCTGTTGTGGGCTTTACCCGAAATCTTGGGATTTGAGGCGTGCCTCTCAGGGCTTCCACAACAACAATGAGTTCAAGCTGCTTCTCACCTGCAGCACCAAGGAGCAGAGTCACGTCAGGACAGCCACACCGCTCGTGTGAGGAGCTGTCCTCCGAGGGAGGGGGAGGGGGAGGGGGAGGGGGAGGGGGGAGTGGCTGGATTAGAGTGCGTCCTCTGTTCCGCTGCCTGACCCTGAGAAGCCCATCATCACCTGCTGATGTAGCCCTGCTCCCACTAGACAGAGCCCCATAAAAGCCCCCATTGCCAAGTCACTTCCAGCCATCTTAAAAGGCAACTTTTCAAATCAAAAGAGCTTCAGAACCTGCGTGATGCAGCAACAACGGCCCACAATGCAGAAACTTCGGTAACCCTTCCTTTTACAGTCCGGTAACTACCAGGTAATTACCTGGTAATTACCTGGTAGTTACCTGGTAGTTAAATCTAGTAGTAAATCTCCACTATCACCCATCAATTTGTCTAAATGTGACCGTGTTAGTGTGACAATAACTCAGATATTTACAAGGTAATTACCAGGTATATAGTCGACAATGGACAGGTATTTACCCGGTAACTACCAGGTATTTACCAGGGGCCGGTTGCACCAACTGGTCTTAACTATGCCTGGTCGTAACTCCTACGTCGGTCTTAGTTAAGACCATGGACTGACGCCTGTTGCACCAACACGGCTTATGTCTGGTCTTAACTATGCTGGTCGTAGCAATGCGCGTCCATGTGAATTGCCAGGGAATGCACCCTGATTGGATGATGTTGCAAAAAATGTGCCTCGCGACCTGCTTGGAGCACTGTGCCACTACGCTCTCTCAGCCACTACTGTAAAACACCCTCCCTCCTCCCATCCTCCCTCACTCTGGGGGAAAAATGGCGGCTATTGAGCAGACAGAGTCAGTCTGAATGAAATTGAATGTAACGTTCCCAATTCTATGTATTAACTTCTAAAAAACTAACGGCAACATTTTGGAAGGCGGGTTAGGTTAACTAGTTAGTTATAATCTAACGTTGTGCTTTCAAAGACGGCGAACTGGCGGTGTTACGACGATGACGGTCAAAAAGGTCTCCGCGGAGATCTCTGTTACAGGCAGGCTCTACGCCTCCTCCTGACGAGGCGTAGGAGTTACGCCTGGTCTTAGTGAAAATAAGGCTTAAGTCGTCTTGGTGCAACCGGCGTAGCTGTTAGGTCGTAAAGTTACGACCAACTTAGCTTAAGACCAGTGTAAGACCAGTTGGTGCAACCGGCCCCTGGTAATTAGAATTATCTCCTGGGTAATAACCTGGTAATTACCAGGTAAATACCCGGTAATGACTAGATATTTTCTTGACAACTACCATGTATTTACCTGGTAATTACCTGGCATTTACCCAGTAATTATAGATTACAGAATATAAACCTTCCACTATTACCCATCAATTTGTCTAAATGTGTTAGTGTAACAATAACTCAGATATGTACATGTATTTACCCGGTAACTACCAGGTAATTACCTGGTATTTACACAGCCTTTAATCGATGTTTACCCGGTAACTCGGTATTGACCTGGTAATTACCCAGTAATTAGAAACTTGTACCACGTACACTCCAAAACATTATCAAGTAAAACCTTGCAAGTTACCCTGTAAGTAAGGTGGAACTGTACTGTAAAAGGAAGCGTGGTTTGTTTCCCTGGTATTACCATGTACTTTCCCGGTAATTGTAGATTACACTCCTCCACTATTACCCATCAGGTTGTGTAGTTTTGACCGTGTTACCTGGCAATAACTCAGATATTTTCCCTGTAATTACCGGTACCAGGTATTTACCCAGTATTTACTAGGTACTCACCAGATAACTCCCAGGTATTTACCTGGTAATTACCCAGTAATTAGAAACTTGTACCACATACATTTCCAAAACTTTATCAAGTAAAACCTCACGAGTTACCCGGTATGTAAGGTGGAACTGTACTGTAAAAGGAAGCGTGGTGTTTCCCTGGTATTTCCTACCTGGTAGTTACCAGGTAAATACCTGGTAATTACCGGACTGTAAAAGGAAGGGTTACCGAAACTTCACATCGACCAAGAAAAGTATGGAAGTGTATCGCATGCATAATTCAAATGGGAATGTAATATGTAAAATGACCATGTAATTCTACATTTGAATTTAAATGTGACATTTGCATTTCTCAAATTCCTATACTAGTATTCTAGTATTCTATTGACATTTCATTTAATGAGAGATTTGCATACGTTATTTTTAGCTTTATTCAAATGATGATGCAAATTAACATATTTCCCAAACTGCATGTTTCATATGATTATGCAATAATGGAGTCAAAATTATAATTGATATGTCACTCACTTGATATGGTTTTGCACTCCCTAATATGGTGTTTTAAATTTCATTATAAAAGTCATTTTGCTGTAAAAGTGGCAAAATGTAAATGCTTATCCAAATGTAAAAAGCGAAACAGCACCTCCTGTTTTTGCCTTTAATACAATCGCCACTGGTAAAATGCAATTTTCGAGTGGACTGTCATGACCTATAGCCTGCCCTATGCCAATTAATATTATTACCTGCTTTAACTTTTAATTTGTTTATTATAGATTTTCTCTTAGCACCACTGAGATGTTTAATTGTTGTGTTTGTCTTCTCTGCTGCACCTGCTACTGTAGTGCTCATTGGAGCCAGGTGTGTTGAGTAGAGAGGGGTCAAATTGATTGCACTCTAAATATCTCTATCTCTTTTGAGTGGCTTAGAATACTGATGGGACATTACAATATATTAGGATTGGTCATCAAGGTTATGCAGTGATACCAATGTAAGAATGTGTAGAATTAAGCCCCTCATGTATTATGGTGTTTTGAACGCCAATTGCCAATTGATTTTTGCACTTGTTTTGTGCTTGTGGGAGGGGCTTAGGGTATATACACCCTAGCTCCCATGGGTGCTGCCTAAAGGCCCAATTATCCTCTACGTTAAAGATGGAGACGGACAGAGCCTTCTGTCCGTACTCTGCGTTCATTTCGTACGTATCTCTGTCCCTCTGAAAGCTTACGGATACGCATGAAACCCAGCAGAACCACACACACACTCATACATTTGACTCTACTGCCCACTGGTGGATGTATTGCTTAACATGATACTAACACGAAAGACGCATTAAAGTATGTGGGCAGTGATGATTACACCGTTTGAAACGGACGCATTTATTTTCGTATGAAAATAAATGAGTATAAATTAGCCTTTATTCCACAGGCGATGGACCACTGCGGGCCTGACAGATAGGGCCCATGTTATTCATGGGTTTGGCCTATGTTATGTGTAGGATCAAGCCTAGTTCTGTTTTAATTCTTTTAATTATCTGTTGTATCAGTTTTGAGTACTTAATCTGTTTTGCAACTTCTCAAACCTTAAAAAAAAAAATTAAATCTCCATTCAAACTTGTGTGGTTGAACTCTGAAGCCCGCCTCAGCCTTGCTTTTCTTCTGGGACCCACTCGCCATCCTTACAGACTGGATTAACATTTTCAGAGGCATCCGTCCACCTGTCAGTCATCCCATTAAGGCATGCATTGTGCAATCGGAAGTAAATAGTTCACAGCATGGGAAGGGAGAGAAGGCAGGGGGTTTCTTAAGTTAAGTTAAGTTATCCTTTATTTATCCCCTTGGGGAAATTCATCCTCTGCATTTGACCCATCCTCTACTAGGAACCTTCCTAGAACTAGGAGCAGTGGGCAGTCACTGTGCAGCGCCCGGGGACCAACTCCAGTTCTTTTGCCAGTACCTTGGTCAGGGGCACTGACAGGAGTATTAACCCTAACATACATGTCTTTCTTGATGGTGGGAGGAAACCGGAGCACCCGGAGAAAACCCACACGGACACGGGGAGAACATGCAAACTCCACACAGAAAGGACCTGGGACGGACCGGGGTTCGAACCCGGGACTTTCTTGCTGTGAGGCAACAGTCTTAACCACTGAGCCACCGTGCCGTCCATTCTCATTCCGGTTCTGACGCCGAATTTGCATCATTTGAATAAAGCTAAAAAATAAAGCGTGCAAATCTCTGTTTAAATAAAATGTCAATACTAGTATAGGAATTGTCAAATGCAAATGACGAAGATGATGAATTAGAATTTTCATTTTGAGCCAAAAACTGCACATAAAGTACAAGTGGCAATTTTAAATTCAAATGTAGGATTACATTAAACCAGCCCGTCACGTGAATTCACATTTCATTTGGTTCTGCGTGACTGTCTGGCTCCAAGGCCTGGGAGGGTGTTAAGCAGAAGCTGCAAAGTGGAAGAGCCAATCAGCGACTGCGCTCAGTGTTCTGTGATTGACAGCGCAAGTTGGCCAATCAGGAACGCCACTAGCACTGCACTAACAAAACAATAATAGCCGCCTCCCTGCCTGTGCCGGCCTGTCCGCCTCGAGGAGTAATGTCAATATTTGTCTAGTATCACCGCAACCGCGGAGTTTCTCGGCAGAAAATGTGTTTTTGCCATTCTCCCGAGTGGATTTGGGTTTGACTGGATCCAACGCTGATTGGCTGAAGGAGTTGTCTGTCAAGGCAACTACGCCCGCCCATGCTCCCGCCCCTGCTAAAGCCTGGGGGAAAAGTTGGGGCCAGACCGTCACGCAGAACCAAATGAAATGTGAGTTCACGTGACGGGCTGGTTTACCAGGCTAGGATTACATGGCCATTTTACATAACATTTCCATTTGAATTATGCATGTGCTACGCTTCCATAAGTGCTATCCAACAAAAGAGATTTGAAATACAGATAGAAAGTCAACTGAAAGGTGAAGATAAGGGTGTTATCAGTGATCGTGCAAGGCGAGCCACTCGGGGAGAGCCACGTTGCGGTGGGGCGGATATGTGCAGTAAAGGACGGAGCGTCCTCTAGACACTGGACAGAAAACCAATCAAACTATGCTCACTCAATTAGACCAGGGTCATACATCAGGCCCTCGCCCACCAACAGCTTCAGTCCATGGCATTAATATCCATTTAACACCCCCACAGCTAATTATACAGAAATTAGAATTATAGAATTATAGAAATTACTTTACTGCAAGACCCTTCACTTCTACCCATTTCAACTTTATTCCACAGTAATGGCAAAGTGTGGAACAGACAATTTAGATTTTTCTTTCGGAGCAGAGATGAAACCACAGTATTACTGAATGAATAATGGCAGCAAAAAGAAAGTCAGAATTGAAACTACTGTATATGCCAGCTCGTAAACTATATAAAAGAAAAAGAAGAACTGATTCTGTCCAAAATGCTGAGTAACTGTGTGTCTGCGCGTATGTCTCTAAGCAGTGTGTGTGGCGAATCAGGACATACTGGTTGAAGAGCACCCTGGAGCGGACGATGAACTTGAAGATGTACTCCACAGCCTTCATGGCCTTCAGCAGCTGCTCCGTCTGCTTCTCAGCATTCTCCACATAGTTCTTCAGAACCTTGGTCAGCTTCCTGCAGGAACGACCACACCACAGACTGAGCTGGGCAAACGTGGACTTTCAAATCCCACAACGGGAACTCATTTGTCCTTAACAGTTGTTTTTTTATTCGGTGCGTTTTCATCAGGCATTCTCCCAAGCTGCTCACTAGTTGCACAGATGGCAAGTTACTCACGTGTATGCCAACGTGGCGCTGAAATGCTTCCGAATGTAGGTCTCCAGAACAGGGTTAAAGTGCTGGAACTTTCTGTCGGCTATAAGCCCAATTATGAACACCTGTGAGAGAACAAAGAGGTGTTCATTAAGATGTAAACCACATTGCTCATAAAGGAGAACAGAAAAACCGCCTGCCTCATTCAATATGCTGAAAAGGATTGGGAAATTAAACAAGATTGCATTTGAGCAGAAAGCCATTTTCTCCCAATTCTCTAGCCTGCATGCAATCTAGGACACCAGACAACACAATTTCTGGGCCCGTTCCCTGAAAGAGAAAGCTGCTCTTTTGAGATCTGCCCTATGATGCTGGGCGATGGCAGGCAAGATAGAAGGATTGTATTATGTTCTATTAAATGAAAAACTGTCTAAATGTTTTAAATTCAAGCAGGTTAATTTATTTTTGCTTTATGCGAGATCTTAATCGTGGTCTATCTTGGAGGATGAGATGTTAACTCCTAAACCAACATCATTTTCCCCCCTGATTTTTTCACCATTTTCTCCCCAATTATACTTGGCCAATGTATCCCCATGCTACCCTATTGGCTGCCGCGGTCGCTGCTCCACCCCCTGCCGATCTGGGGAGAGCCGAGATGCTTCCTCAGACACATGCGCAGTTGCCAGCCGCTTCTTTTTTGCCTGACAGCGGGGAGCTTCACCGGTAGGACGTAGCACGTGGGAGGATCACGCTACTCCTACCAGTTCCCTTCCGCCCCGACCGACCCCAAACCAATACAATTAACGAAGATGTAACCCTGGTGCTACAAATTCATGCATATCAATGCAGTAATGATTCCACATGAGATGTGACTTGTATCTACGGTGCCCTCTGAGCGATCATGGGCCCAGATCTTATTGATGACCAAAAGGGAGACATGACGACAGGTCGTGTGCTGAAATGTATTCATAATGAATGTAATACCGTGGTGTTTAAATGCACTGTGAGCGTGAGCAGGTAGGTGTCCCAGTTGAGGCATTTCCATGATGCTACAAGCCTGGATCAAACCTTGGCACATACTCAACATTCCTGTGAGGAGTTAAGGTGTGTACTCTGCATACTTTCACATAACACAGAGCTCCAGGCAGAACACGCTACGTACAAGTGCTTCCCTTTCAGGCCAAAATGGATGCTGGTTTAAAACTGATCTTTAACAGGGCTTCGTCTAAGACTTGTGCTTGACAGCATGTAAATAAGTCACGGTCCAGCATACATAAGAAATGTTTATGAAATGATCGTGTAATACTTTGATGATGCTTCCCAGAAACAAAAGCGAGTGAGTTATTTATACCCCCAGGGAAGCACTGGTGGCTCAAAAGCAGAAAGACAAATCAAAAGGGCTAAAGCTAAGAGCGGAGACAACCCGACAGAGAAGAGAACCTAGGCTGTCAAAAAGGCTTTTAGTATCATAAGATTCCACAACATATTAGTTTATCTGAGCTATGAGTGTGTCTAAGTGTTTATTCCCACCAGCAAGAACCTCAGCAGTGCTGGTATGAATCCGTCTTTGCTTACCAAAGCATCGAACACCAAGGTATCAAAAGTGTCACTGTCAGAGTTCTCCATCATGATGTTGAAGAGAGCATCCAGAGTGTCTTGTAGGAACTAGAATGACAAACACACAGCATGTTATGGCAGACCAACAGTAAATCTTTGGCATCACTAATAATAATAATAATAATAATAATAATAATTGCTTCCAAACAAGTTTTGGAACACAATGATAAAGTCTGATTGGAAAAAACTACATTTTATTCACTGCCATTCCAAATTAAATTGAGCCTGTCATTACCAGTATTGTCAATTTAGCCCAATTCCTGCAAGGTTTCAGCGAGGACATCACACATACAGCTAGTGACATCAAGTTTCAGCGAGGACATCGCACATACAGCTAGTGACATCAAGTTTCAGCGAGGACATCGCACATACAGCTAGTGACATCAAGTTTCAGCGAGGACATCGCACATACAGCTAGTGACATCAAGTTTCAGCGAGGACATCACACATACAGCTAGTGACATCAAGTTTCAGCGAGGACATCGCACATACAGCTAGTGACATCAAGTTTCAGCGAGGACATCGCACATACAGCTAGTGACATCAAGTTTCAGCGAGGACATCGCACATACAGCTAGTGACATCAAGTTTCAGCGAGGACATCGCACATACAGCTAGTGACATCAAGTTTCAGCGAGGACATCGCACATACAGCTAGTGACATCAAGTTTCAGCGAGGACATCGCACATACAGCTAGTGACATCAAGTTTCAGCGAGGACATCGCACATACAGCTAGTGACATCAAGTTTCAGCGAGGACATCGCACATACAGCTAGTGACATCAAGTTTCAGCGAGGACATCGCACATACAGCTAGTGACATCAAGTTTCAGCGAGGACATCGCACATACAGCTAGTGACATCAGGTTTCAGCGAGGACATCGCACATACAGCTAGTGACATCAAGTTTCAGCGAGGACATCGCACATACAGCTAGTGACATCAAGTTTCAGCGAGGACATCGCACATACAGCTAGTGACATCAAGTTTCAGCGAGGACATCGCACATACAGCTAGTGACATCAAGTTTCAGCGAGGACATCGCACATACAGCTAGTGACATCAAGTTTCAGCGAGGACATCGCACATACAGCTAGTGACATCAAGTTTCAGCGAGGACATCGCACATACAGCTAGTGACATCAGGTTTCAGCGAGGACATCGCACATACAGCTAGTGACATCAAGTTTCAGCGAGGACATCGCACATACAGCTAGTGACATCAAGTTTCAGCGAGGACATCGCACATACAGCTAGTGACATCAAGTTTCAGCGAGGACATCGCACATACAGCTAGTGACATCAAGTTTCAGCGAGGACGTCACACATACAGCTAGTGACATCAAGTTTCAGCGAGGACATCGCACATACACCTAGTGACATCAAGTTTCAGCGAGGACATCGCACATACAGCTAGTGACATCAGGTTTCAGCGAGGACATCGCACATACACCTAGTGACATCAAGTTTCAGCGAGGACATCGCACATACAGCTAGTGACATCAGGTTTCAGCGAGGACATCGCACATACACCTAGTGACATCAAGTTTCAGCGAGGACATCGCACATACAGCTAGTGACATCAAGTTTCAGCGAGGACATCGCACATACACCTAGTGACATCAAGTTTCAGCGAGGACATCGCACATACAGCTAGTGACATCAGGTTTCAGCGAGGACATCGCACATACAGCTAGTGACATCAAGTTTCAGCGAGGACATCGCACATACAGCTAGTGACATCAAGTTTCAGCGAGGACATCGCACATACACCTAGTGACATCAGGTTTCAGCGAGGACATCGCACATACACCTAGTGACATCAAGTTTCAGCGAGGACATCACACATACAGCTAGTGACATCAAGTTTCAGCGAGGACATCGCACATACAGCTAGTGACATCAGGTTTCAGCGAGGACATCGCACATACACCTAGTGACATCAAGTTTCAGCGAGGACATCGCACATACAGCTAGTGACATCAAGTTTCAGCGAGGACATCGCACATACACCTAGTGACATCAAGTTTCAGCGAGGACATCGCACATACAGCTAGTGACATCAGGTTTCAGCGAGGACATCGCACATACAGCTAGTGACATCAAGTTTCAGCGAGGACATCGCACATACAGCTAGTGACATCAAGTTTCAGCGAGGACATCGCACATACACCTAGTGACATCAGGTTTCAGCGAGGACATCGCACATACACCTAGTGACATCAAGTTTCAGCGAGGACATCACACATACAGCTAGTGACATCAAGTTTCAGCGAGGACATCGCACATACAGCTAGTGACATCAAGTTTCAGCGAGGACATCGCACATACACCTAGTGACATCAGGTTTCAGCGAGGACATCGCACATACACCTAGTGACATCAAGTTTCAGCGAGGACATCGCACATACACCTAGTGACATCAGGTTTCAGCGAGGACATCGCACATACAGCTAGTGACATCAGGTTTCAGCGAGGACATCGCACATACAGCTAGTGACATCAAGTTTCAGCGAGGACATCGCACATACAGCTAGTGACATCAAATACACAGACTAACAAATGACCTTAGGGCACTCTGCCAAGCACTTTCAATTTCAATCACATCAAGGGGAACAAAATGGTGTAATCGCAAGCTCAGAATAACATGGACAAAAGAACACGGTCACACTGAGAAAACCTGACGTACGGCTGAATGGGCTAATTATATGTTAATTAAATGTTTTAATCCGGTATGGATCTTAGTGGGAGGCTAATATTAACTTTGACGGAGGGAAAGTAGAAACTGGCAGCGGTAAGAGAGAGATGTGGTCACTGTCAAGTGAAAACCTCCTATCTCCAACTTCCCAGGGACTAAAAAACAGCCTTAGTTTTAGCTTGCCAAGTACTGTAGGTAGGTTTGGTTTAGTACAGTAGTAGTATGATTTGAAAGGCTTTCATAAGCTCAAGAGTTGCAGAATTGTCTCAACCCATAGAGATCCCTAACCCTTTGCCTGAAGAGAAAATTGGTGGACAATTTTATGCTGTAAAGTGCTACGAGTGCAAACATCTGGATTGTGCATTCATGGCACTTGTAAGGTATAACCAGTGGGAATATGACCCCTACATCTGCCAATGTTAGTAGCACTATGCTCTACCCATTCAGCTACACAGGGACGATGCAGTGAGTCCATATATATTGCTGTAAGCCTCAATGGCCAAGCACCCCCATACAGCTGGAATACACGGTGATCATTTCACTGTCCGCATTACCTCCAGCTACACTATCTGTACACACAACACCATCCCTCTCTGCAGCATTACCTCCAGCTACACTATATGTACACACACCATCCCTCTCTGCAGCATTACCTCCAGCTACACTATCTGTACACAACACCATCCCTCTCTGCAGCATTACCTCCAGCTACACTATCTGTATACACACCATCCCTCTCTGCAGCATTACCTCCAGCTACACTAGCTGTACACACAACACCATCCCTCTCTGCAGCATTACCTCCAGCTACACTATCTGTACACACACCATCCCTCTCTGCAGCATTACCTCCAGCTACACTATCTGTACACGCACCATCCCTCTCTGCAGCATTACCTCCAGCTACACTAGCTGTACAGGCACCATCCCTCTCTGCAGCATTACCTCCAGCTACACTAGCTGTACACACAACACCATCCCTCTCTGCAGCATTACCTCCAGCTTCACTATCTGTACACACACCATCCCTCTCTGCAGCATTACCTCCAGCTACACTATCTGTACACACACCATCCCTCTCTGCAGCATTACCTCCAGCTACACTATCTGTACACGCACCGTCCCTCTCTGCAGCATTACCTCCAGCTACACAATCTGACACGCACCGTCCCTCTCTGCAGCATTACCTCCAGCTACACTATCTGTACATGCACCATCCCTCTCTGCAGCATTACCTCCAGCTACACTATCTGTACACGTACCATCCCTCTCTGCAGCATTACCTCCAGCTACACTATCTGTACACGCACCGTCCCTCTCTGCAGCATTACCTCCAGCTACACTATCTGTACATGCACCATCCCTCTCTGCAGCATTACCTCCAGCTACACTATCTGTACATGCACCATCCCTCTCTGCAGCATTACCTCCAGCTACACAATCTGTACACGCACCGTCCCTCTCTGCAGCATTACCTCCAGCTACACAATCTGTACACGCACCGTCCCTCTCTGCAGCATTACCTCCAGCTACACAATCTGTACACGCACCGTCCCTCTCTGCAGCATTACCTCCAGCTACACAATCTGTACACGCACCGTCCCTCTCTGCAGCATTACCTCCAGCTACACTATCTGTACACGCACCATCCCTCTCTGCAGCATTACCTCCAGCTACACTAGCTGTACACTAGGGCTGTGAATCTTCACTGGCCTCACGATTCGATGCGATTACGATTCAGAGGGCTACGATTCGATTACGATTATCGATGCATCACTTTTTTTCCCAATACATGATTTATTTTTTCTCACTTTCTTTTTTCTCACTGTGTGGCTATTTTTAAAATAAAAGTGCATTTGGAATTGCATTGTATTATGATCCAAATAAACAACTGCATGTACTTCCATTATATTTTATTCGATTATTAAAAATAATAATAATAATAATAATAATAATAATCGATTTTTGACATTTGTGAATCGATGCAGAATCGTGCAGGTCCGCATCGCGATGCATCTTATAATCGATTATTTTTGACACCCCTACTGTACACACACCATCCATTACACCAGCATTACCTCCAGCTACACTAGCTGTACACGCACCATCCCTCTCTGCAGCATTACCTCCAGCTACACTAGCTGTACACATCCCTCTCTGGGGAAACAGGCTCCATTTAGTTGGCCCATTCTGAGGCATTGTGAAAACACATGTAACAACATTGGAAACAGAGAGCTGGTGCTGCGGCCTGTCAGCAAGAGGATGAGAGTCATCATGTTCTATCCAAGAGACAAACACAATGTCGACGCGTTTAGAACACACTTCAATGTGTCGGCATAATAGTGACACTGATGAGCAAGGAATCGGGGATCAAGATTAATTGCAACTATGGCAAAATCAAAATTCTCAAAATCCTTTATCTGTGATCTAATCTTTGTACAGCATCTACAATATGTCCACCAAATGGTTTATGCATATTGATGAAATGCCAAGCCGAAAATGGCGGCTAATTGTACTGTACATCTGAGTGTTTTGGGAGAAATGGCGTGCCGCTGTGTGGGTAATGGGAATCACACCCCTATGGTTCAATGAACAAGTCCAGCTGTGGTTGACACATCTACAGTATATCTGCCCGCTCAAAACTGTGTGGGTGAAGGGGCACCTAATCTCCCGGATCCCCTACCAGTGCACACAAAACCTTTATCTGCTCCATGCTGCGTACTTAAAGAGCCTGCCTAAAACTTTGACAGCAGGACAACTCCTGTGTAAAAAAAAGAAAGAAAAAAGAAAAAAGAAAGAAAATAAATCAAAAAAATCATTTGTGGAATTACTGCCAATGAACTGTGGCTTTCAGGAATACTATGGAATACTTCTGATTTATGTCACCAGCTGTTGAGATGTTTTTATGTTGTTGTTTTTTTGTATCTAGGCAGAGGAACTAGGTATATGTTCAAGGCTGTGGACAGCCAAACAACGGCGCCAAGTTGAGATCAACAGTGACTTCTCAATCCGGTTGTGGTCTCACTCAGCATCAATTAAGTCTCCCTGGCCCTTTCTCAATACGAAGAATACGTTCTTGTTCTTGTGTTCTTGGGGAGAACGTTCTTGCTATTCGTTCTTGGAAGAATTAACTTGCTAGGTCACAAGCACACATAATGCTGTTGGCAGTTTGAGAGGATGCGTTCTTGAGGGTATTGCGCAATACCAGCGCAGAGGCCGCCTGCAGTAAATGTTCGTAAAGTGGCACTTATTGAAACCTACTACGCTGCTTGTAGGCATCAAAAGTCATCAGAAATTAATTTAGTGATGAAATAAAATTGGAAATTGTAAAAAAACTTCCCGGAGCTTATGGCATCTTCTCTGCTGCGTTCTACCTCCGCTTATGCCAAAATGAATGCTGGGATACGTGCCTTGCCAAGTTGACACAAGTCACCAAGCAGAGCATCCTTGGTAAAGTGGGCATGTCGAGAACACAATTTTAAGCGTTCTTGGCAAAATGTGAACTTTGCATTGGAACAGTACTTGGGCTGCGACTGATGACGTTTCACAGGGACACAAGAACACACAAGAACCCTTATTGAGAAACGGCCCCTGACACACCGAAGAAGTGCAACAGGTGATTGGCATCTGCCTGGGTTGAACTTTGACTCTCTGACCTTGACAACCTCTCCGCCCTCCACCTTCATCAGCTGCTGGAGGTTCTGCTGCAGTAGGCTGGTGTTGGAGCGCCACTTCAGCAGGCCGAGCAGGTCCACTAGAGAGAGCACACAGAGGCGTCATTACCACAGAGCACAATGAAAAGCTCATCCTACTGACTGTGAATACAGAGATTGACAGGCACAAGATGACAATGAAGGTCTATCATTTGCATTTCATGAGCGTTGGTGAGTATTTTCAACACAAAAGAGTGACTTCAATATTTCCCAAATATAGTGTTAATAATCCAGGCTGCACTAAAGTGTAAAAAGTCTTTCTATTAGATCCCTTAATTGAATCATAGAAATAAATTTAAGAGGATGGGGTCATTATGTGATTAATCATGCTCAAAGGAGCGCTCGTTCAGACCATCTTTGGCAGATTATCAAATTGGGGGCTTAAAAAATTAACTTATCTCAATTTGTTAAGGCACTATCTCCCTCACCTGTGGACATCAATCAGATCAATTGTGATGACGAAAGGCTTACAAATGGTCTAATGATGTAAGCAGGGAAGTTGGAGGTATGGCAGAGTTATGGTATGATCTAAGCAGGGAAGTTGGAGGAATGATGTAAGCAGGGGAGTTGGAGGTATGATCTAAGCAGGGGAGTTGGAGGTATGGCAGAGTTATGGTATGATCTAAGCAGGGGAGTTGGAGGTATGGCAGAGTTATGGTATGATCTAAGCAGGGGAGTTGGAGGTATGGCAGAGTTATGGTATGATCTAAGCAGGGGAGTTGGAGGTATGGCAGAGTTATGGTATGATCTAAGCAGGGGAGTTGGAGGTATGGCAGAGTTATGGTATGATCTAAGCAGGGGAGTTGGAGGTATGATCTAAGCAGGGGAGTTGGAGTTTTGAGCAACATCAGTGATTTTGACTCCAGGGTCAGCACATCTGAACTGTGAGGCAGAAAGCAAGCCAATTCTATAGCAGATTGTTGAAGAACTAGGGCTGGGCGTATCATCATCATCATTAAAATTGCCTAAGGCGGGTGGTGTTAGTCACAATTTTGTGGGCGGGCAGTGTTGATCACGATTTGGAGGCAGCCTTTTCATTATGACAACATCAGTGATGTCAAAAATCAATTGCCCATGATTTGGGTCACATTTTAATTGTGACATGATTTTGCAGGCGATCATATCATCACATTATTGATATTGAGGTATTCGCTCTAAAATATTGTGATATTAGATTTTGTCAATATCTCCCCGGACCTAGAAAAAGAACAGCTGCGCTCAGGATAACAGTTTTAGAAGAGCCCCAGCTGGCTCACCTGCCTCGCCTTGGGAGCTTGCGCTTGCCTGGGACAAGCTGGGATCCCATCCTCCCCCTCCTTCCTTGTCGTGCTCTGGCAGAGCCAATCAAGCGTGGCGACACGGTGATGGATGCCTATCATTGGCGCTACTGACAACCTACAGTATAGTACTGTATAAGGGTTCAGTCGCAGGGGCTTGTCTAAACGACCAGGGGTCCTCCTGCCCCCAGGAGACTTTCAAACTGACGGCTTAGCACCTCAAACAGACGAATGGAATGGAATGAGGATCAATCATCTGGCAGCTTGGCCCCGGTGGGGGGCGTCGCTGTCAGAGGCCATGCTGACAGAGGAGGACACAGCGTCTGTAGTGCGTGGGACGGTGAAGCAGGGTGTGGGGCATGTGGGATGGTGAAGCAGGGTGTGGGGCATGTGGGACGGTGAGGCAGGGTGTGGGGCATGTGGGACGGTGAAGCAGGGTGTGGGGCATGTGGGACGGTGAGGTGAGGCAGGGTGTGGGGCATGTGGGACGGTGAGGTGAGGCAGGGTGTGGGGCATGTGGGACGGTGAGGCAGGGTGTGGGGCATGTGGGACGGTGAAGCAGGGTGTGGGGCATGTGGGACGGTGAGGTGAGGCAGGGTGTGGGGCATGTGGGACGGTGAAGCAGGGTGTGGGGCATGTGGGACGGTGAGGCAGGGTGTGGTGCATGTGGGACGGTGAGGCAGGGTGTGGGGCATGTGGGACGGTGAGGTGAGGCAGGGTGTGGGGCATGTGGGACGGTGAAGCAGGGTGTGGGGCATGTGGGACGGTGAGGTGAGGCAGGGTGTGGGGCATGTGGGACGGTGAAGCAGGGTGTGGGGCATGTGGGACGGTGAGGTGAGGCAGGGTGTGGGGCATGTGGGACGGTGAAGCAGGGTGTGGGGCATGTGGGACGGTGAAGCAGGGTGTGGGGCATGTGGGACGGTGAGGCAGGGTGTGGGGCAAGTGGGACGGTGAGGCAGGGTGTGAACATGATTCTGATTCTGTACCATCATCTTCACATAGTGTGAACCGTACAGGCGTAATTACCCCACTCTCTTCTAGAGTGATTATGAACTCTCTTTCCCTTTCTTCCTGCCAAAGTGGAGAGCAGCAGGCTAAAACGTTGTTCAGCAGCCCGGCTCGTCTCCGGGCTCTGCTGTCATTAGATCCCTGCCACTCCTGACGCCTCCCTCCAGCCTCCAGTTTCATGCACCGCACTGCAAATACCCTGGGAAGAGCCAGCAGCCACTTCACATGAGCTCCCAGCGCTATGAAACCGCCTGCATAAATCTAGCTTAATTAAGTGTTTCATCTCAGATGTGGGGATCAGGGACTCGGTGTCGTGTGTGTGAAGCAAGCAGTCTGCTGGGAAGGGCAATAAAGTGGCTTCTTTTTATTTTATTTTATTTTATTATTTATTTATTTTTTGCTTCAGGCGAAACTACCAGAGATGGGAAAAGTACACTCATTCTTTACTTAAGAAGTACAGTTAGTTGTGTAAAAAAAGACGTACTGATTCAACAACCTCACGTCATATTAAGAATAGATAAACAGAATTTTCTCGTGCTGCGCGCCCTCAATTCTGGGGTGGGGCCTCTGGAGACAATGAACCGAGCACACACAGACACACACCTCTCCAATGATAGTAGTAGGATTGGCTACAGGTGGTGTATGCTGATAGCATTTAATCTCTGGTCCTGGATTTATTTGAAATACAGTCACTGAAGAAGAACTAAATCTAGGAAATAAAAACAAATAAAGTCTTTCAAGTCAGTTCAAGTCAGTTTTGGTGGAGCACGAAGTCCTTCATCACTTGTGGTGGGTGAATGTACCTACTGACTGTAAAGCACTTTGGATAAAGGCACTATATAAATGCAGGCCATTTGTGGTAGTGGTAGGGAGTGTCCTTGGACTTGCCTATCTGTGTCTCAAACAGGCTTTATGAAGGGACTGAAGTGTCTGTTGGACATTATAACATCACAATTGCTCAAGTGACATCACTGATGAAATCATTCACTGATGACATCACAATTGGTCGAGTGACATCACTGATGACATCACTCACTGATGACATCACAATTGCTCGAGGGACATCACTGACGACATCACTCACTGATGACATCACTACTGCTCGAGTCGCATTCTGATGACATTGCAATTGCTTGAGTGACATCACTGATGACATCACAATTGACATCATCAGTGATTTATGACATCAGTGACCAGCTGAGCCATTTAGAACTGTACAAAAAAGAAAGAACTGTACATCTAGTGATTTATGACTTATAACTGTCTGTGACATCATCAGTTATTTGTGACATAATCGGCCACACCTTGTTTAGACTGTCTTGTTTTGGATGTCTGTACGTACGTACCCTCACCATGTTTGCTTTTACAGACACGTCAATTAAAAAAGGTGGAGGTCAACGCACACCAGACAAACACTTTTGGTGGTGATCGGACCAATGGCGCATCTTGCAACTCCGGACAGACAGACAGACAGACAAACATACAGACAGACGGACGGACGGACGGACGGACGGACGGACAGACAGACAGACAGACAGACAGACAGACAGACAGACAGACAGACAGACAGACGTGAAAGCTAGGCGAGCGTGAGAGGAGACAGACAAAGTTAGCTCGCTTTTGTCTGTCTTGCATTAAAACTAAAGTAACTATCCTGTTTTGAAAATGTAAGGAGTAGAAAGTACAGATATTTGTCTTAAAATGTAGGCAGTAAAAGTAAAAAGAAATATACTCCGTAAAGTACAGATACCTGAATTCCTACTTAAGTATAGTAACAAAGTATTTGTACTTAGTTACTTCCCATCTCTGGAAAGTACAGATGATGCGACACTTGGATACATTGTAGTAGGTGAATAGAAGCAGCAGAAAGAGGATGAGACTGCGGAGATGAGAGACGTTGGACAGGATGATGGAATGACAGGTAAAAGGAGGAGAAGATGGGAGGTGTGTGTGTGTGTGTGTGTGTGTGTGCGTGCGTGTGCATGCGTGCGCGTGTGTGCGCGCGCGCATGTGTGTGTGTGCGTGTGTGAGTGAGCGAGTTGAGAGAGAGAGAGCTGTTTGGGGGTGAGTTTTAAAGAGCTTCTGGGTTTTAATAAAGCAGGCAGACTCCAGCACTGTCGGAGACGAATTGGCTCTGCCTCTCTTTATTAAAAAGAACTCAAACCTTTTCCCAGAGCTTTGGCGTGGGATGATGACATATCCTCAGGGACACACACACACACACACACACACACACACACACGCGATTGATTTCTACCCGCAGTGTGTTATATAGATCAACGTGGCTCTTCACAGTACTGTATGGTTTGGGCTACTTCGGCTGTCTAATCCCATCAGTGTGGGCAGGACAGGGGATCCGGTTCTGAGAGCTGCTCCTCCGCTGACATCGCCACCCGCCGAGCCCAGTGGGAGGGCAGGTCGCTAAACGACCGACTAAACATAATAACCCTCAAAGGGAACATCACGACATCAACGCCTCTACAGCCCACAATATACAGAGTGGCATCAACGCCTCCTCTACAGCCCACAATATACAGAGCGGCATCAACGCCTCCTCTACAGCCCACAATATACAGAGCGGCATCAACGCCTCCTCTACAGCCGTCAATATACAGAGCGGCATCAACGCCTCCTCTACAGCCGTCAATATACAGAGCGGCATCAGCGCCTCCTCTACAGCCCACAATATACAGAGCGGCATCAACGCCTCCTCTACAGCCCACAATATACAGAGCGGCATCAACGCCTCCTCTACAGCCGTCAATATACAGAGCGGCATCAACGCCTCCTCTACAGCCGTCAATATACAGAGCGGCATCAACGCCTCCTCTACAGCCCACAATATACAGAGCGGCATCAACGCCTCCTCTACAGCCGTCAATATACAGAGCGGCATCAACGCCTCCTCTACAGCCGTCAATATACAGAGCGGCATCAACGCCTCCTCTACAGCCCACAATATACAGAGCGGCATCAACGCCTCCTCTACAGCCGTCAATATACAGAGCGGCATCAACGCCTCCTCTACAGCCGTCAATATACAGAGCGGCATCAACGCCTCCTCTACAGCCGTCAATATACAGAGCGGCATCAACGCCTCCTCTACAGCCCACAATATACAGAGCGGCATCAACGCCTCCTCTACAGCCCACAATATACAGAGCGGCATCAACGCCTCCTCTACAGCCCACAATATACAGAGCGGCATCAACGCCTCCTCTACAGCCCACAATATACAGAGCGGCATCAACGCCTCCTCTACAGCCCACAATATACAGAGCGGCATCAATGCCTCCTCTACAGCCCACAATATACAGAGCGGCATCAACACCTCCTCTACAGCCCACAATATACAGAGCGGCATCAACGCCTCTTCTACAGCCCACAATATACAGAGCGGCATCAACGCCTCCTCTACAGCCCACAATATACAGAGCGGCATCAATGCCTCCTCTACAGCCCACAATATACAGAGCGGCATCAACGCCTCCTCTACAGCCCACAATATACAGAGCGGCATCAACGCCTCCTCTACAGCCCACAATATACAGAGCGGCATCAACGCCCTCCTCTACAGCCCACAATATACAGAGCGGCATCAACGCCTCCTCTACAGCCGACAATATACAGAGCGGCATCAATGCCTCCTCTACAGCCCACAATATACAGAGTGGCATCAACGCCTCCTCTACAGCCGACAATATACAGAGCGGCATCAATGCCTCCTCTACAGCCCACAATATACAGAGCGGCATCAACACCTCCTCTACAGCCGACTATTGAGCACCGCAGGAATGAGTCCAGAATTATGCTTCCGGGTTCGTCAGGGCAAAAGTGAATGGGGTTTTAGAATGGGGATTTAACTTAAATGCATAAAATAAGGTCTGTGGTTAACAACAGTTTATGGGAGCGCAAATTTGGGTTCAGCAGGATAATCTTCACGAATGTGAATAACTTTTATGACTTTTGGAACGCGATTTTTAGAAAACGTTAAAGTGAAATCCCCATTCTAAAACCCCATAGACGAATCAAAATGGCGGCAATTTCTGGTTAAGCCTACAAAAATGTCATCCCTGCGGTACTTTATACAGAGCGGCATCAATGTCTCCTCTACAGCCGACAATATACCGAGATCTAACCCAGTCCCGTTCGGGGGTCTGCTCTGCTGTGACCTCATTCCCGGGGCTTTATGAACGATTGCTGTGCATGTTATTGAAACCAGAAGGAGAACAACAACAAAAAGGTCTTCATTAGGCGGCGAAGAATAAATTGCCCGTCTACCACACACATCACATTAAGCCTCCACATTAGCATGACGCCTGGTGAGAGGCGGACAGAGAGCTGTCGCTCTCCTTACAATGCCGCTGTCAGGAGGAAAAGCAAAATCCAAAACATCTGACAGACTGACAAGCGTGCATTTTTGAAATCGTACAGTTGGTGTTGAAAGGGATTCAACACCACAAGCAGAATAAAACATCTTAAATCATGTAGTCCTTCACTTGCAGGCAGAAATATACAAGTCACCAAAACTGCAGTGAGGAGACTTTCACCTCATGTGCGGTGTATTAGCTCACAACACTCTCATCAGAGCCCTCTGCCTCTCTCTACAGATGGGAAGAATCAATGGTGTATTTATTAGACAGTGTCTACTGCATGTGATGATGTTGTGAGTGAAACCCTGCCCTTAGGCCATGTTCACATTACAGGCAAATTCCGATTTGTTGATAAAGTCATTAATCATCATTATCTTGATTGGTTTCCCAAATCTGATTTGGGAGTGTGTCCGCACTGCCACAAATCTGATTTTCAAGTCAGATCTGTGTGTCCAGACCTAAACAGCCTATCTGCATGGGTTGCTATGGTAACGACGTGGGCGTCAGTAAATATACGTACGTTGGTGACGTGGTTTTCCTGCGCAGAGGTATTTGATGATGAGTTGCGAGTCAAATCAGATTTGGTGGATCTGCGCGTCCGCACTCAAGTCACATCAGTCGAAAGCAGATTGGAAACTACCTCCATATGTGGTTTGGGACAAGTGACACAAATCAGACTTGGAGTGTCCAGACTCATAAAACCAATCTGGATAAAGTCATTAATAGGTCACTAAAGTTCACAAATCAGATTTGGCCTCCTAGTCTGAACATGGCCTTAGTCTCGAAAAAAAGGATGCTGTGTTGGAGAACACTTCTGACAATTTAGCAGTCAATCCTTTCTGGCCTTCCCTTACTGCTATATTTAAGGCTGCACACTGCTGGAAAAGAGGAGTCAAGCTTTCAAGTGGATGATATTGTCCTGGACAGAAACAGGTTCACAGGGTTTCATTTTTGGGGCCAGCGGGAAATCAAGGATAACAAGAGAGAGGTAAGAAGTTGGCGGAAAGTTTAGTGGCTGCAGTGGCGCTCCCAGAGAGGGGAGGCGTTCAGCCAGCGCTCTGCTGCTGCATAATGCTATGTGACCAGACTGCAATGTGCTGGAAGTCTGGAACTCACGCTACATCGATGTGGTTCAACAGCTCACTCCAAGCATTCTCTCTCTCTCTCTCTCTCTCTCTCTATAACCGTTTTCAATCTATCTCCGCGTCACGATGAATGCAAAACAAAGATTAAATGATGCGCTCCTTACTCGAGATAGGGTGTTGCTTCTAGTAAAAGTAAAACAATTAATTTGATTTTCAGTCAGTGTTAAGCTGCAGTGAATCTGTCCCCCACTCATCCCTGCTCTGCCTCCATCTGTGGCAAAGAAGTACTGACAAGAATGAGGAAGTCATCTCTTTCGCTCAGCTTCCAATTAAAAATGGCGGCTCAGTCCTGCATACGCAAACACAAGGGACCAATGCAGGAGAAAGCGCAGCCATACAGGTACACTGAGGCCGCCGTGGGATCAGAGCGAGCAGTGAGTGAGTGTTCTCTCTCTCCGCGACCAGCTTTCCACCCCAGCTTCCATGCACTCCCCAAGACGGCCACAAGGGTATGGACATGATTTGGGGAGACCAGTAAGTCTGATGGGGGTTTACAGCCATGTCTAAATACTACAGACACCGTTGGGTCCCATGGCTCATGAACGGGGTATAAATGCTGGGGGAACACAGAGGTCAAAGTCCTTAATCTGTCAGCCAGGGGCCAGAGAAGCTTAATAAACATGGCTCTTCTCAGCACCCAGGGAAATAAAAGTGTTCCGTGGCAGATTGACAGCAGTAAACGGAGCAGAGCTGTCCTCCCCTCGGCAGATACGGCCTGGAGCCGACGGACTGTGACTGAGTGGCAGAGCGGAGTTGAGGGAGAGAAAGAAAGAAGTTTAGAAGGAAAGATGTTGAGTGAGGGTTCGTGTCAAACATGTGGATAGACCGGGTGAAGGGAGCGATGGATGGCAAGGGTTATAAAGGAAATGTTCCTGGAGTCAAAGAATGTGAAAAATTTATTTTAGTAAGAACCTTATAGTAAGACAAGAGGTCATGTGTTTCAAAAGATGGGGTCTATCTGGCTCAAATGTTTCTTCAGCAAAACCTCTTTGGACGGTCAGATTTGTGAGGTTGCACTTCACGTTACCTCACACTTAGTTACGTCACATGTAATGTAAAATTTGATTTAATTTAATTCCAGTGTGCAATAACTGCAATTTGACACGTACTGTACATAGATTGTAACTGTAACTACTTATTGAATGCTATTCTACAATTCTTACTTTTACTATTTTATTTTATTTTATTTTATTTTATTTTATTTTATTTTATTCTATTTTATTCTATTTTATTCTATTTTATTGCATTGCATTTTATTGTATTGACTGTTTTTACGTTTAGGGAGATACTGTGTGATAACTGTGTTATGCTATGTTGTGTTATGTGGATATTCATGCCTGAGTGCGAGCAACTGTAACTTGTCCCAATTTCCCCCTGGGGATCATTAAAGTCTTTCTGATTCTGATTCTGAAATGAGAAGCGTTACCGTTCTGTGTGAGCTTGGTGGAGCAGACCAGGGTGGCGATCTGGAAGGAGTCCTTGCTGATGGTGCAGTTGCCCAGGTTCTGGGTGCTCTTCCCCGTGGCCGAGTAGCCCTTCTCCTCCAGCTCCAGCTTGGTGGCAGGTAGGTTCAGGTACAGGGAGGAGTCCTCCAGCTTCTTCGCTTCTGCCTGTTTTTCCAGGACAAGGCTAAGTTCACTTTTAATTCATCAAGTAAACGGGAGTGATTTTTCAATTCACCCACTCCAGACAGAAGATTCTTTCTGGACACCAAAAAACGGGATATATGCAAAACATTTTACATCGACAGCTGTCCAGTTTTTGTATGATAATGAAAATCCACATGGTGAATTAGCAGTACACTGTATGTTATGGTGATTTGTTATGTACATGTAGTGTTATTGCATTTTTTTTATGATGTGTTCCGCTTGTAAATCTAGTCTGCAAGCCAAAATTCCCTATGGTTCAGTAAAGTTTTGAACCAGCTCCACCCCTGTTAGTTGTAGTATAACAAGCTTATAACACGACCCAACAACGCCTTGACTGACAACTTCAGTGGAAATAATAACAGAGTGGTGGAAAAAAATCTAACTGGGGGATTTTACCCATATTAACTTTCTAATTAACATAAAAGGGAGCTGTAATGCAAAGGTATCATTACACAAGGCAATTTAATTGGAAAGTAATTGGGTTTGGGTGTGGGGGTTGATCTGGGCTAAACACAGTTCTCCACAGAACGCAGTGAAGCCGTTATTACAGTAGCTTCTAATAAGACAGGGCCATTTATCACCCAGGACTGCATGTGGTCATGTCATAAGGAGCGTGGGTCGGCCCCGCAGGTAGGCGGTCAGCGATGGAGATGCAGGTGGCGAGCACAGACGGAGCCAGGCGGCACTGCGCTAGGGGATCTTTCTCATATTTACCTTGTAGACAATGAGATCGTGCTCGCCGTCCCTTAGCGTCGTGCCGTCGTACCTCATCAGCTTCACGAAAGACAGGGCAAATATCTTCTCTGATTTGTCTTTGGCTGGAGGAGGAGGAGGAGAGGGAGCATGTAAAGAGGGTAGAACAGCAGCAGGGCTTGTGCTTTTCATCAAACTCAATTAAGAACAATCTTTATTGAGTGAGAGGCAGAGCAAAGGTGGCAACATGCAACCAGCTTCTCCTAGATGGAATGGAAGAAGCTCATTTAGATTTTTTTTTTAATCATTTAAAAAACCTTTCTAACCAAATACTAACTTTGTAAGAATGGGATGATCTAGTTTTCTTAATTGTTGTGTGATAGACTGTAATAGACCAAGGTTGCACTTGCACTTTATCTTAGGGCAGCAGCAGTGATGGGTTTATATAGTCCTGCCAGGGTGCAGAGAGGATGCTCAATGGGGATGGGCGGGACTGGATTAACAGGCCAGAGAGTTATGGCTTCGTCCTGTAACCGTGCGTTCCCAGAGGGACACATAGATCATCATTGTGGATCAACAAGCTCAAATTTACGTGCGCGGAGAGACGTGATTCATCGAAGTACCACGCATTCCATCTGCATAAATCCCCTCATTGGTTTGCTGCCTGCAGCCTCACTGGTGAATAACTGCTGGGCCGGCTGGGAGAGAAACCAGTGGAGAGGAAACACTGAAGGCATGCCACCCGGGTGGAGGAGAGGAAACACTGGAGGCATGCCACCCGGGTGGAGGAGAGGAAACACTGGAGGCATGCCACCCGGGTGGAGGAGAGGAAACACTGGAGGCATGCCACCCGGGTGGAGGAGAGGAAACACTGGAGCCATGCCACCCGGGTGGAGGAGAGGAAACACTGGAGGCATGGCACCCGGGTGGAGGAGAGCAAACACTGGAGGCATGGCACCCGGGTGGAGGAGAGGAAACACTGGAGGCATGCCACCCGGGTGGAGGAGAGGAAACACTGGAGGCATGGCACCCGGGTGGAGGAGAGGAAACACTGGAGGCATGGCACCCGGGTGGAGGAGAGGAAACACTGGAGGCATGCCACCCGGGTGGAGGAGAGGAAACACTGGAGGCATGCCACCCGGGTGGAGGAGAGGAAACACTGGAGGCAGCCACCTGGGTGGAGGAGAGGAAACACTGGAGGCAGCCACCTGGGTGGAGGAGAGGAAACACTGGAGGCATGCCACCCGGGTGGAGGAAAATGTATTCAGTAACATTCAAACAAAAAGTGGGACCACTCGGAGCTCAAAAATACATGCTCAAAAAAGGGCTGCTTTCAGGACCAAGTCACTTTTTTGAGTGCCTCCAATTCAGCTATGTACAGTACTGACATTGGTGGGACCTCCAACTCTGAGGTGGGCTGTCAATTCACGATTCGGTTTAGCCTACTGTGCTATATTTAAAAGCCTATCCTCTCCCCCAGTCACCAGGTAGTGGCATTTGGACAGATGAAACAGAAAAGGAAAGATGGCGGCGTCTCCTGCAGCCACGGTCGCCATCTATGATGGCAGGCATCAGTTTGATGAGGCCTGACAACACTACAGTGGGGCTGAGACACTGAGTAGATGAGCTGAGCTGCAGCAGTGTCTGTGATGTGCAGCTGTGTCAGTCTGGGCCTCTAGTCAAAGTTCAGCACTAGCTAGGAGCCATTGAGGAGGCAGGTACAGTAGGCAGAAATGGACAACTCAAGGGCCAGGCTGCATATCCTCAGCAGCCTGGAGTGCTTTCCCAGGAAAGTGATTGGCCTATATACAATGTAGACAATGTAGTTGTGTCAGTTGAATGTAAAGATTTATATTCTCCTTGCAAGAATCTATAGCATATTCCAGTAACTGAATATAAATTATAACCGGTGAAGTTGACTGGAAATTTACCACCAAATGTGAATCTAGAAAATGCTACCATTGTAACTTTCCAACAGACTGTATCTCTCCTTTGTTAATCGCGGCAACATCTTAAAGTTCAATAGCATTGGCGTGCCTCTGTAGCATCTATACTTCCTAAAGCAACTATTTCCACACGATAACAGTGGTTCGTGGGTTTCAAAAGCAGGCTGCAACACAGCATTAGTCCCAGCAGGAGCTGTGGCAGCGAGATGCCAAGCGTGACAGGAGAGCTCTCCAGGTGGATTATAAGCAGGCCAGCACAGAGCTATCCAGGTGGATTATAAACCAGGCAGCACAGAGCTCTCCAGGTGGATTATAAACCAGGCAGCACAGAGCTCTCCAGGTGGATTATAAACCAGGCAGCACAGAGCTCTCCAGGTGGATTATAAACCAGGCAGCACAGAGCTCTCCAGGTGGATTATAAACCAGGCAGCACAGAGCTCTCCAGGTGGATTATAAACCAGGCAGCACAGAGCTCTCCAGGTGGATTATAAACCAGGCAGCACAGAGCTCTAAAGGTGGATTATAAACCAGGCAGCACAGAGCTCTCCAGGTGGATTATAAAACAGGCAGCACAGAGCTCTCCAGGTGGATTAGAAACCAGGCAGCACAGAGCTCTCCAGGTGGATTATAAAATAGGCCAGCACAGAGCTTTCCAGGTGGATTATAAACCAGGCAGCACAGAGCTCTCCAGGTGGATTATAAAGCACGCAGCACAGAGCTCTCCAGGTGGATTATAAAATAGGCAGCACAGAGCTCTCCAGGTGGATTATAAAGCAGGCAGCACAGAGCTCTCCAGGTGGATTATAAAACAGGCAGCACAGAGCTCTCCAGGTGGATTATAAAATAGGCAGCACAGAGCTCTCCAGGTGGATTATAAACCAGGCAGCACAGAGCTCTCCAGGTGGATTATAAACCAGGCAGCACAGAGCTCTCCAGGTGGATTATAAAGCACGCAGCACAGAGCTCTCCAGGTGGATTATAAAATAGGCCAGCACAGAGCTCTCCAGGTGGATTATAAAGCAGGCCAGCACAGAGCTTTCCAGGTGGATTATAAACCAGGCAGCACAGAGCTCTCCAGGTGGATTATAAACCAGGCAGCACAGAGCTCTCCAGGTGGATTATAAAGCACGCAGCACAGAGCTCTCCAGGTGGATTATAAAGCAGGCCAGCACAGAGCTCTCCAGGTGGATTGTAAAATAGGCCAGCACAGAGCTCTCCAGGTGGATTATAAACCAGGCAGCACAGAGCTCTCCAGGTGGATTATAAACCAGGCCAGCACAGAGCTCTCCAGGTGGATTATAAACCAGGCCAGCACAGAGCTCTCCAGGTGGATTATAAACCAGGCAGCACAGAGCTCTCCAGGTGGATTATAAAGCACGCAGCACAGAGCTCTCCAGGTGGATTATAAAGCAGGCCAGCACAGAGCTCTCCAGGTGGATTGTAAAATAGGCCAGCACAGAGCTCTCCAGGTGGATTATAAACCAGGCAGCACAGAGCTCTCCAGGTGGATTATAAACCAGGCCAGCACAGAGCTCTCCAGGTGGATTATAAACCAGGCCAGCACAGAGCTCTCCAGGTGGATTATAAACCAGGCAGCACAGAGCTCTCCAGGTGGATTATAAAACAGGCAGCACAGAGCTCTCCAGGTGGATTATAAACCAGGCAGCACAGAGCTCTCCAGGTGGATTATAAAGCAGGCCAGCACAGAGCTCTCCAGGTGGATTATAAAGCAGGCCAGCACAGAGCTCTCCAGGTGGATTATAAACCAGGCCAGCACAGAGGGGTGAGACCTGTCCGTTAGCCGCCACCTGCATGCTCTGGGTGACACGACCCAAACAGAGCCGGCGGATTAGCCGTGGCGACGAGACAAAGGGTATGGGTTTCTTGCTGATAACCTTGGTGATTCTGTGCCACCTGTGAATCCACACTAATTGATTGTTTTGTAGGCCTGCCGCCCGTCTGATCCCTGCGCCCCACACACACACACACACACACACACACACACACACCGCTCCACGCCTGCTGCTGCTGCTGGAGTGGACACGCCATGTGGCAGACAGATGGAACAACAAGGCTGCCACGACAGGCTTCACTGCCCTCCACACCCCGAAAGTTAAAAAGGATATATAAAAAAAAACACGCAAAAAACAGGAGGAAATACAAGAACACTATCTCCCGGCTGCGTTTAGATAGACAACTGGTCCCGACAAAACAAACGAGTCCCTTCAGGCATTTCTTGCATGCCAGCTGTAGTCACGGACAAGCCGCTCGATGATGTCGCTTTACGCGCGGCGGCCTAATATCTGTGATGAATGTGACACTGGGCGAGCTTCACAGTATTTATCATAGTGCAGCAACACATCTGCTGGGCTTGGAAACCTTCCATTATTTTGTTGTGAATAGATTAGCAGCCACTTGTGCAGCTGCTCATCAGAGAAACTGATTACTCACGAATTGACATTTTACTCACAGTCCTGCGATGAGCGGTGGCGAAAGGTGAACCGCAGGTGGCTCCGATTCACGTCTTCAATAGGAATAGCAACCTGAGATTAAGGGGGAGAAAGCTATCTTGTAGTGATTACAAGTACACACACACACACACACACACACACAATCTTGGATCTATAAATGTCTAGTAGGGGTGGGGGGAAAAATCGATACACCATAGTATCGCGATATTTTGACTGACGATATTGTATCGATATTTGGACTAGGGATGTTCATTTTGAAAAATTTCCAAAATCGAAAATCGGGAAAATTAACGATCAATTATTGATTAATCGATTATCGATAGCGTAATAATAATAATAATAATAATCATATATATATATATTTTTTTACTCTGGTCTGGTAATAACATTGCGCGTTCTCGGCCAGCTATAATGGCGATGCCGCTGTGTAGTAAGAATATCAGACACTAGCGCTGTGGCCAGGTAAACAAACATGTTACATGTCAGGTTACATGATGTAAGGCAATCGGCGTCTTCCAGCTTAGCTGACAGCACAAGAGTCAAATCAACAGGCCTGAGCCTCACTGAGGTCCGCAGACCGCTGGGTGCGTTTGTTTGCGTCCCCGGCGCATGCCGGTGTGAATTCCCCATGTTTAAAACTGTTTTGTTGGCACAAAGGCCCGTGCCCAGCCAGAAAAAAAAAGACTATATGAAGCTCCACCTCACGTTAGTTGACTGTGCAATGGAGTGGGGCGAGGAGGAACGAATTCCACCCAAACCTAATCCGCAAAAAAAAAAAAAAAAAAAAAAAAATAATAATAATAATAATAATAATAATAATAATAACAATAATCGATCCAAATTCCACATGATCCGATATCGATAATTGATGAACATCCCTAATTTGGACACCAAGTATCGATATTATTATTATTATTATTATTATTATTTTTTTTTTTTGCAGGCCATGCAATGCCAGGCCACCGGGCATCTGCCAGAAGCGCCCGATGGTGAGTCCAGAGAAGCTTACGGTAATAATGTAGCCTACATGTGGGGCAAAAACAAAACAAAACAAAACAAAAAAACACTGCATGTTTTACTTCCGGTGAGGTCAAGGAAAAGATAGGAAAAGGAGTTAGGAGTGACAAAAATATATCGAAATATCGCAATATTCAATACTGTATATCGCAATACTAGCATATCGCAATACTATCGTATCGTGACTCAAGTATCGTTTTAGTATCGTATCGTGGGCATCTGGTGATTCCCACCCCTAATGTCCAGTGAGCTCTGGGTAGGGTGCAGGGATTAACCAATGTCACTATTAAACGCACGCCACAGTTCTTTAACTATAAGCATTTCAGAAGCTAGGATACCTACAGTATATCTGAGGTTTCTCTAAGCATTTTAGAAGCTAGGATACCTACAGTATATCTGAGGTTTTGTGCAGCCTTGCGTATGCACAGGATTGCACCCTACAAAAAGCGGCTGCCAATGGGACAAACATCTAACCTTTTATGGCATCTTTGAGATCACCATCCATCCCTGCATGATTAAGTCAAGGTAATAAAAGACAATTGAAGCTTTTTTATTTGGTGGCAAATTCTTTAAAGTCGAACTGAACCCGTTCGTCACGTGCGTCGCAGTCCATTTCAGACTGAAAACATAATTTGTCTGAGATGACAAGTTGAGAGGCGGGTCATAGTATCATGTCGATGATGGCCCAACATCAGCAAAGTAGGAATTGGACTTGCAGGATCCATTAAAGCGCTGAGCAAAACGGCATGTAACCTAGTCCAAAAACAACTGAAACTGAAACAATCCCACTGTTTCCCAACAACCTGTCTTCAGTTCCCATCTGAGTCATCACAAGTTGTTTGGCGTGATCCTTTACGTCCCGTCGCTCATTCCCATCTGGACGAAACCGAAATCTTCGAGGTTATAAATTTAATCTGAGAATTCTGACTTTTCCTCAAAATTAATATTAACCTAACAATTAATTAAACTCAGAATTCTGACTTTAATCTCATAAGTCTCATAAAACTCAGAATTCTTTCTGACACCCCCCCCCCCCCCCCACAATTCTAACTTTATTTTCAGAATTCTGACATTAAACTCACAATTATACCTTTATTTTCAGAATTCTGACCTTTATTCTCAGAATTCTGACTTTATTCTCAGAATTCTGACATTAAATTCAGAACTCACCCAATCCTCTTTGGTAGTTTTAAATTGTGTGTGGTGTAAAAAAAGAAATCAGGTGACCCCATTTGAATTCCAGGGACCCCAAGGTCGGGAATCACTGGATAATGCAGAGTTTTGAAGGGGCAGTGGTAAGGAAGGACACACCTTAACTGTTTCAAACCAGCGCGGCTGCTTGACTTGGTAGTAGATGACAGACTTGTACTCCAGGATCCCCTCGTCTCCTGCCCCAGGGAAGATCACACTCTAGAGAGCAAGAAGAAGGATGAAGTTATCTTCTAAGACATGTTATGCGGTTATTCCAGCTAAGCTGCAAGTATATTCCATGAGACAGATTCATGTTGGTTGAGCTATTATCACTCTGTCAAAACACTAGCACACTCGCACCATGTGGAGAACTGACTGCCGCTTATTTCATCAAATGTGGTCCCGGGGGCAAAGGGCCTTAATGTAGCATCATGGGTCTGTTGGCTGCCAATCCCCTGGCAGCATTGTGGAATTAGAAATGAACGGGGAATTAAATATTGAAGAGGGCACTGGCTCACCTGCTTCAGTGCAGCAAGGAGCAGGGGGAAGCCAGGTGCAGGGGGAGTGGACCAGCTGGTGCTGCTGGGTCCAGCCATGTCATTAGCTCTACCTGGTGGGTTCCCCCCTCTCAAATCCCACAACGGGTCAGGGCCCGTGTGTAAAGCACCACGCACCCCCTGGAGGACGCGGCGCAAGGGGCGCACATGCCTTATTCTCTATCAATCAGTGCACAGACATCCCGGCCTGCCTCTCTCCTCCCAGCGGTCCGGCTGACTCCCTGGCCTCCGCTGACACACTCCGCCGCTAATGGCTTCTGACAACCAGCAATTATGAGGAATAACAGGCCCCGTCTCCCCCTGGCCACGCCGAGCGGAGCTGGGGGGGCCGCGACTCTGCCCTCTTCACTAAGTGGCCGAGATTCATGACGGCTTCAGATGTGAGAGAGACGAGGAGGGAATGTGGCCACACACCGCCGCCGCAGCCTAGCCGCAGGTGAGAGCGCTCTGCGGGGGCGTGCTAATCTGTCAAGGTGATAGGGACTCTCATTTCACACTCTCATGTCTTGAGACAGGGAGGATGAGAGGAGAAAAGCCAGAAGGCAGAGAGAGAGAGAGAGAGAGAGAGAGAGAGAGAGAGAGAAGGTGGGCAGGAAAGGGAGGGGTGAGACAGAGGGAGAAAAATACATAATACAAGATAACCTTTTATCAAATGTGGCCATCTTTGTGTAATTGCCTTGTGCTATTTTCATTGGCTAGTGCCTAGTTCCTCGTTGCGCGGCTTGCGAGACGCTGGCGGCTCTCGAAGCTCGAAGCTCGAAGCTTCCAAAACGTGTCAACGTGTGTCGTTGCCTGGGAAACGCACATCCCATAATACAACTGTTCGCATCGCATCCCATAATAGTATGATGATACTTGGGATGCCATTGAGAACATAGATGTGAACAGGTTAGCTAAAACTTCAGCTTCGCCAGCGACGGCCCCCACCGTTGCGGTCGGGGACGGGGTACGTTTCGAAATCCCTCCAGGCCTGAAAGATTTTCTAGGGGAAACTGGTATATATATACAGTATGTGTGTGTGTGTGTGTGTGTGTGTGTGTGTGTCTGTGGAAAACAATAAAACAAAAAAATGTTAGGCAGATGTGCTTGGTTGGGGTGGCTTTTGGTGTTTTGCGGTAAAAGTGGCTCTCCTATTGACTTTGTCCTGCCAGTGCGGCTCTCATCGAAGAAATAGTGAGGATCACTGGGCTAGTGTATGGGGGCTGATGTGCATTTTATTATTGTGAAATATAGACATTTTCCAATCCGAGTGGTTTCCATAGCGACAAGTGGAGGGGAAGTTTCTTTTATCAAAGATCACACCAAGACTGCTCATCAGACATAATCACAAGAAGTGATACCGCCACTCATCTCAGAAACAGAATTTCCTTACAGCCAATTAGAATGTGGGAGGAGAGAGAATTTAACCAATTACCGCTCCTCCCCAGAGAGCCGAAGAGATGAGACGGATTGTTTCTGCAAAGAAAAGTTGCACGCCGCGGGGTCGAAGGAAGCTCCTTCACTGCAAGGACGAGGCGGCTGTGACACGAGTGTGACACACACCCGCGTGTCCGATCGATGTTACTTAATCACGTTCGACTGATGCCACTGACTCCAATCATTACAGCCAAACAGCCCCGACAGCCTTGAATACAGACACACACAGCCTAAATGTTCCAAAGACACAGAGTAGAGTGAGCGCATCACTGATAAAAAAAAGCCTGTTTGCTCACTGTGCACCAGTCAATGTGATAGTCACGTCAACATGCTAGCTGTGTTGTTAAGCTAGCGAGGCAGACCCCCCCCCCCCCGTTGCCACATCCCATCTGACAGAGGCCGAGATCATCGCTGCTTCCTGCTGCTTCCTGCCACTTCAGAAGCGCACTTGTCTGTAATAATCAGCACAGATCCTCCGCAGCACCGCGACACTTCCTCAGTCCGCTGGGGCGAGTCACTGCAGAGGCCTCTCCATCTAAATGTGTAGAACTTGAGGCACCCGGGCATTCTGTACTGATCAGTGGTTCCCAGGAGGGCTCCCCTCCACCTGGACGTCGTCATCCCCAATCTCGCCACCATCGTCCCTCCCTGCAGCTTGCACTCACGCACGCACACACGGCCGAGTGAGCGCACACTTTGTTGGCGGAGCTAATTATGTCAATTAGAAGGAACGGAAGCATTAATTTCAGTCTTAGTCACTTCCACCCTTCTAAGCACGACGCCCGTATTGCTTGCCCATGCGCTTTCTTCAGCAACTGTGAAACTGACAATGGCGAAGGTTGATTCCCACAATGGCGAGCCAGATATCAGGCCAGTCAATCAACCGCGAAGCACCAATATTGCAGCCTGTCATGTATGACAGGTGGCAAAGGCCTACAATCTGGCGCGTGTATCACACTGCTTTATAGGAGTCCTGGTCAGTTAAGCAGTGTGCTGAGCTGTGGCAGATTAGAGAAAGCCCGCTAAATCACAGGCCGTCTGAGAGACAGATCAGCTGTGTAGCACTTATGTGCTGAATGCTGAGTGAATCTAAATGTGAAAGTGCTACACTGAGGTTCTCCCCAGTCGTATACCTCCAGTTTCTTGCCGTCCTCGTCGTAGACGGACATGGTCACCTCCACGTTCTTGGGCGTGGTCTTGCTGCCCTTGTCAAACTCCCCCTGAACCAGAGTCACGTAGATGTCGTTCCGCACGTCACCTGGAGGAGACAGAAACAAACTTATTCAGGCTTTGTAGAGCGGATCGTTACCCTTCATTAACATTCATTTCTGGGTATTACAGCATTATGAACCTCATTCAATCGTTTCTAGTATAGTATCGGGCAGACTCGAACCTTATGGCTTATTACATCCATTGAGCTGCAATGAGTCATGTCCCGATGAAACCCAAATGATATTTCACTCACATCTTGGCAAATAAGACAGCTTAATTATAACGGTGCTTCCTGGATGAATGGAGCATTGGTGAATGGATCTGTCTTTGAATTAACTTTAGAGGAGACGTTAACAGACAGACAGCACAGGTAAAGCTTTGTGAAGCCCCTCCCCCCCCTCACCTGGCATGATGATCTCTGGGAAGCCCATCTTGCGTGCCACAGCTGTCGATCGGTCCACCAGGTGAGGGAAGTCCTTCCTGATCTGATGGATGTCTCCGGGAAGGAGCTTGAGAGTCACCCACAGACCTGGGCCCGGGAACCAAGAAAGAGTCAGTAGGAGACCGTGTTCGAGCAAACTGCCAAAGAAAACTGCTAAAAAGACAAGTCTTCCCCTGCTTTGCACCATCAGAGGGAATGAAAGCAAATAGCCGTAGGGCAAGACACCTTAGTAAAGATAACACGCTCTCGGGGATGTGATTAGTTAGGAATACATAAAGAAAAATGGGTGAGGAATTGAGCTCTTTCTAGATACTCGGGTAGAGGAGTCGGGGGTATAATTGGCGTGAGTGAAACCGAGCCGACTTTAAAAACTCCACCTGTTAACACCAAAGTGCTGTGGCTGCACATCGAACTGCTGAACAAAATGTGATTCATGTGTTCACTTAGCCAGAACAGTTAGAAAATCCCTGAGTTACTGTACTTCCTGGTCTGAGGATGACGGCACACCAGCCTCCAGTCGGTTGATGCTTGTAAAACGGAAAACATGCTACAGCATCAAAGCCCGCGCCATGTGCGCCGAGGGTTGCGCCGTGGCTGGCGAGCCTAGTACCAACGTAGCTGGTGTGCAGCTCCCCGAAAATGTGACTTGATGCAGCTGACGCGAACAGCGCATAATATGTCGATGGGGAGATAACAGGACAGAGTGAAACCTATTACCAAGTATATGCAAGTACATTCTCTCCTTGGGCTAACTTCTAGTCATTGAAATCGTAGTGAAATCACACAATTTAGTCATTTTGCTGGGGACTCCCCTGCAACCCCCTCGTCAAGCTGATTCGAGTTTGTCGAGCCATTCGAGTATATAGGTCTAGCTAGCTGCTGTCGGCAAGGCTCCAAGTCGAGGCGGACGTTGTAGCATGTTTTCCACATAAGACTTCTACCGTACTGCCTGGTGTAAAAGCGCAACCTGCATTTCCTTTATGCAAGGGTGTAGGGGGCGGGGCTCTGCATAATCTAAACAGTGCACATCCCCAAAGCACTGTGCAGATGTCAAAATGACAATTAAAGATGAATACATAGAGGAAAGTTGAATGAATGAATAAAAGGTGTGTGTCCGGCTATTTGAATAAATTTAAAATAAACATGCCTGCATTCTATGGCAGTTCAAATCTCACAATAACGCTCCAAAAGCTATGACCTATTTTAGCCACTGTTTGTTCTGTGTGAAAATCAATGACATTTAAGCTACTATAGAGCATTTAAATTGCTCAAGCACAGCGTGGACCAGTAATTTCCAGAGTTGATTAATTGGTCTTGGAAAGAGCTCAGACTGTGATGCCTGGGAGGTTACTCTGTGGGTCAGACTAATTCTGAAACAAAGGACCGACGGGGGACTTTCATGGATCGTATTTCCTAACAATTTAACACGAGTAGCTGGCCTGCTTTTCTCCTGACAGGAGGCTCAGACACTGCGTGGCGTGGCGGCTACTCTGTAACCACGCTACGGAGGACTTGGCATTGACTGCGTTTACATGGACTTGAGTATCCCGGCTATTATAGGGGTTTTGGAGTATCTGGTTTTTGTGTTTATGCATGTAAACATCATATCCTGATTTCAGAAACCTGGATAAGCCTTTATACCGGTTTTGAGAAACCTGATTATGCTAGCTGGACTACTCTGAAAGAACCCGGGATACTGCTGCATGTATACATCCTATCCTGGCTTCTGACTGCAGCAGACTACCTGTGCAGGCATGGCTTCAACCAAAGTCTCACTTCTGGAGCGATGAGGAAACTGAGTTTTGTCTTTTGGTGATGAAAGAATTAAATATACTTGGCAGTTTAGAAAGGAGAAAGCATTGAAATGCTGACCCATTCAAGTCTGTAGTATACAGACTACAGGACGAAGGTGTTGTGACTAAAATGAAATAAATAATATATATAATAAATAATAATAACAATAACAATAACAATAATAATAATAATAAATAATAAAAATAATAATAATAACAATGCTGGTTTGTGTTGTAAAGATCACAGGCACCTGTGCACATAGCATGCAGTAATCAGTCACCGGGATACTAGTACTATCATGTATACAGGGATATGAATAACCTGATGTCTCTGTGTTCCATTTAAATGTCATATCCCCAATATGATGAAAACCAGAATAAGCCTCATAACCAGGATACTCAAGTCCTTGTAAGCGCAGTCACACGTGCAAAACGAAGACTTGAAGAAGACTGCAAATGACTTCAAAAGGCACTGCCATCCAACTCAAGCTCTCGTCCTGAACTCCCGCCCCCAGATGGCGGCTGTTGTTTTAACCAGAAACGTCAAATCAACGCTAAAAATCTAGTTTTTGCAGATGTATCACCAGCTTAATTAACAGCTGGATTACTTAGATGCTGTAGTCACTGGTGACGTGGGCTACTATTTATAGTGTGAGCTGTGATTTCTAGTGTGGGCACTTGACAAATAATTAGTGTGTTCTCATCTGTAAGATGAGCAGTTGCTATGCCCTGCCAGTACATTGGGAGAACCAGACTACTGTGCAAAGTTTTCTGCCTTTTCATTCACGGAGAGAGACAGTTTTAGTCAGGAGGAGGAAAGACACACCGACAGAAAGCTATAAAGAACAGTAAGCTGCCTGGCCTATAGGCCCAGCTGCTGAATAAAGAAAAAGATAATGGCATAGTAAGATGAAGTTATGGCTATTAAAATTTGCACATAAGACTATGTTAGCTTTTTTCTTATAGAACAGACTCCAGATGGTGCCTTCTTTGTGTATAATAACAAAGAGTGGCGTGCAAAGCAAGGACAAACTTATTATAAATTGAATAACACCATAATAACACCATAATAAAAAAGTCTCCTCCCAGCCCCGCCCCTTGTGTCTGGTCCGCTGCACGGTACCTTGGCCCTTGTGATTGACCTCTTTGGCAGCGATGACTTTGTTGATGACTGTCTGGAGGAAGTCGTTCTCCCCCGCCACCCTGGGTGAAAAACGGGAGATGTTCAGCTGCTTGTGGCGAATGGCGTCATCCAACGCTAGCCTGCAGTATGCACACAACGGGCAAAACACCACAGGGAAGAGAGATGGAGGAAGAGGAGGTGGAGGACAGACAGGAGGACGAGAAGGAGTGGGGCAGGAAGAGCCAGAGGAAAAATGGGTGTGAGGAAGGGAGTGGGATGAGAGAGAGATGGAGATGAAGAGGGAAAGAGAGAGACACACCGAACAGTGATGCGAATACCGTGACAGAGACAAAGCCAATTGTTAGCAGTTAACAGTGAGACAGGATGGGTAATGAAAGAAACACACAGAGAAAACATTGTTTAGGAAGTGATGCTGAATCGGCCTTTACGGAGCCGAGAGCAGCAGCAGGAAGCTAGCTCTGCCTTATCAAACATTATCAAAGTGATGCTGAGTCGGTCTTTACAGAGCTGAGAGCAGCAGCAGGAAGCTAGCTCTGCTTTATCAAACATTATCAAAGTGATGCTGAGTCTGTCTTTATAGAGCTGAGAGCAGCAGCAGGAAGCTAGCTCTGCTTTATCAAACATTATCAAAGTGATGCTGAGTCTGTCTTTATAGAGCCGAGAGCAGCAGCAGGAAGCTAGCTCTGCTTTATCAAACATTATCAAAGTGATGCTGAGTCGGTCTTTATAGAGCTGAGAGCAGCAGCAGGAAGCTAGCTCTGCTTTATCAAACATTATCAAAGTGATGCTGAGTCTGTCTTTATAGAGCCGAGAGCAGGAGCAGGAAGCTAGCTCTGCCTTATCAAACATGATCAAAGTGATGCTGAGTCAGTCTTTACAGAGCCGAGAGCAGCAGCAGGAAGCTAGCTCTGCCTTATCAAACATTATCAAAGTGATGCTGAATCGGCCTTTACAGAGCTGAGAGCAGCAGCAGGAAGCTAGCTCTGCTTTATCAAACATTATCAAAGTGATGCTGAGTCTGTCTTTACAGAGCTGAGAGCAGCAGCAGGAAGCTAGCTCTGCTTTATCAAACATTATCAAAGTGTCACTGAGTTGGCCTTTACTGAGCTGAGAGCAGCAGCAGGAAGCTAGCTCTGCTTTATCAAACATTATCAAAGTGATGCTGAGTCAGTCTTTATAGAGCTGAGAGCAGCAGCAGGAAGCTAGCTCTGCCTTATCAAACATTATCAAAGTGATGCTGAGTCAGTCTTTATAGAGCTGAGAGCAGCAGCAGGAAGCTAGCTCTGCTTTATCAAACATTATCAAAGTGTCACTGAGTCGGCCTTTACGGAGCTGAGAGCAGCAGCAGGAAGCTAGCTCTGCTTTATCAAACATTATCAAAGTGATGCTGAGTCTGTCTTTATAGAGCTGAGAGCAGCAGCAGGAAGCTAGCTCTGCCTTATCAAACATTATCAAAGTGTCACTGAGTCGGCCTTTATAGAGCTGAGAGCAGCAGTAGGAAGCTAGCTCTGCCTTATCAAACATTATCAAAGTGATGCTGAGTCAGTCTTTACAGAGCTGAGAGCAGCAGCAGGAAGCTAGCTCTGCCTTATCAAACATTATCAAAGTGTCACTGAGTCGGCCTTTATAGAGCTGAGAGCAGCAGTAGGAAGCTAGCTCTGCCTTATCAAACATTATCAAAGTGATGCTGAGTCTGTCTTTATAGAGCTGAGAGCAGCAGCAGGAAGCTAGCTCTGCCTTATCAAACATTATCAAAGTGTCACTGAGTCGGCCTTTATAGAGCTGAGAGCAGCAGTAGGAAGCTAGCTCTGCCTTATCAAACATTATCAAAGTGATGCTGAGTCTGTCTTTATAGAGCTGAGAGCAGCAGCAGGAAGCTAGCTCTGCCTTATCAAACATTATCAAAGTGTCACTGAGTTGGCCTTTATAGAGCTGAGAGCAGCAGTAGGAAGCTAGCTCTGCCTTATCAAACATTATCAAAGTGTCACTGAGTCGGCCTTTACAGAGCTGAGAGCAGCAGCAGGAAGCTAGCTCTGCCTTATCAAACATTATCAAAGTGATGCTGAGTAAGTCTTTACAGAGCTGAGAGCAGCAGCAGGAAGCTAGCTCTGCTTTATCAAACATTATCAAAGTGATGCTGAGTCAGTCTTTATAGAGCCGAGAGCAGCAGCAGGAAGCTAGCTCTGCCTTATCAAACATTATCAAAGTGATGCTGAGTAAGTCTTTACAGAGCTGAGAGCAGCAGCAGGAAGCTAGCTCTGCCTTATCAAACATTATCAAAGTGATGCTGAGTCAGTCTTTATAGAGCCGAGAGCAGCAGCAGGAAGCTAGCTCTGCCATATCAAACATGATCAAAGCGGGACTATTGACAGGTAGATGGTTAAAATCCGAGGCTCTAACACCCAAGAATACTAGCCTGGTAAAACCATACTGATCACAGGACCTCACATTCTGTATCGCTCCACGGATCAGCCTGGACTTCCAGCTGCCCACTGAAATTTGCATTGACAGACAATTTCCTTCAGCCAATCAGCGTTGCCGATTGCTCCGCTAGTGCATACTCTTGTTCTTGTTTAAATGTTGTTATTGAGTCCATTTCTGCAATAGAGAGCCAAAGTTAATGTCACTTGCTGCCTTTCTCTGTGTACCAGCGTCTGAAAATATAGGAATGGTGGTGGTGAACGGAGAGAGACGTGACTTGTTTTGATCCCGTTTGAATTGCGCCACGGGGTACACATGTTAAATTTGGTCAATTTAAAAGAGAACTATGCATGTCAACAAAGTCGCAGTTTGTCCTGAAACTGAAACATGAGGTTTAGTTTTGTCAATCGACTACATCTCTCGTGTCGCACAATATACGTCACACCATCAACAACATGGACTGGCGGGAGAGACGTCACGTATGCGACTGGTTGTGCGTAGTCTTTCTGACTTTCTAACTTATAGTGCCACAGTTTTACCACAAACTGCGACTTTCTTGACTTGCAAAGTTATTTTTACATTGACAAACATGATATGTGCACCCCGTGGCACAATTCAAACAGGATCAAAAAGATTAACGTCTCTCTCCGTTCACCACCATTCATATTTTTTCAGACGCTGGTACACAGAGAAAGGCAGGAAGTGACGTTCACTTTGGCTCTCTATAACTGCACTTATGGTTGTCTTTACTCTACTAACATTAACGTTACCGCTCGTTGCTTCGGGAGACAGCATTGCTGTTTTGCCAGCGCGTGTGACATCAGCAACTACAACGCAGTCCCTGATTGGCCCAGCGGTCACGTTATCAACTACATACAATGCAGTCCCTGATTGGCTCTGTTACATTTTGATTTACTAAAAAAAATGGCTGGGGGCGGGTGGAAGTCCAGACTGATCTGTCGAGTGAAGCAGAATGTGAGGTGTCGTGATCAGGATGGATGTACATGTAACCATGTGATCAGGATGGATGTACATGTAACCAGGCTACAATAATACTCCCTGCCACAGATGTGAATGCTGTGTTTGAATGACCACGCAAAGACAACTCTTTGACACCTCCATGTGTCGTACCCCAGGGGGCTTGTTTCGTACCCCAGGGGGCTTGTTTCGTACCCCAGGGGGCTTGTTTCGTACCCCAGGGGGCTTGTTTCGTACCCCAGGGGGCTTGTGTCGTACCCCGGGGGGCTTCAGGTGTAGAGAGTGGCAGATTGATTGAGACAAGGGATGTACAGAGCATAAGACAGTAGCAGATGACTCAGAACAAAATAAGGGAGGAGCTTGGAGGAGAAAACAGTGGTGATGTCAGCATGGAGGGATGTGTGCCTCCATCTTTCAGTCCAAAACCAGTGTGAACAGAGCAGCAGAAAATGAGGTAACAGACATTTTAATACTCATGGGATAAACCAATACAGGACACAAGGCAGGTTTCCCTCCAGATTCCACTTGCCTTCATTTAAATGGGAACAATTCAGGGGGTATTCGGAGGTGATTTCCATAAAAGTGTCAAAGGTCAGACAGTTTGGTATATTGAACATGTTGGAGAGTGGGAGATTAAACTAATAATATAAAGAAAACCAGCACCAGAGATTTCATGCTACTACTAGTAGTAGTATCACCAGGGGCACAGCAAGTGGCAATTGTAAAATGTGCACGCCATAAGACCTCCTTTGGGCAGTCTGCTTTTTACATTAAGTGCTCTCAAATGTGGAACACACTGCCAACTGAAATAAAAGTATTATTATTATTATTATTATTATATTATTATTATTGTTAATAATAATAATAATAATAATTAGTAGTAGTATTATTATTAATAATAATAATAATAATAAGTAATCATTAATAATAAAGAAGGAGGGAATCTGGAGCAGCTCGAACAATTAAATGCCTTTATTTGGTGCACCAAATAAAGGCATTTAACATTGTTTGGATGACAGAGCTCTCTCCAAATTACAGTGCTATGCCAAACCTTCCCTTTACAGACAGGATGTGGAGACTTATGGCTCAACATCCTGTCTCTGTTGGCCTTGAACACCCTAAAAACGCCGCGGCGAGGAGCGGACCTGGAAGCGGCGCTTCAGGGAAGTAACGTCGCCCGTTAAAATTCCCTGGCAAATTTTCACACTTATAAATACACCCTCGTAGATCCTATTCTTCTCCTCAAACTGGAAGCCTCTAATTTCCATGATTTATGCCCACAGATAAAAGCGGTAAGTGAGGTGATCTGCCGGCTAAACTGCCGGAATCTGAAGCATTTCCAATTATGCAGGAAATCACGTTCAGGAAAAGGTTACTCTGGCTCTGTGCGCCGTCCTACGAGAATGGCAGCAGTTAATGAGATTGCCTTAATTGAGTCAGCGGGGAATAGGGGAGCGCTACTGTCTTTAAACCCCCGCTAATCAGGTGTCAAGGATTCAAGACTTTAAAACACACACACACACACACACACACACACACACGCACACGCACACAGCCTCTGTGTCTCTTACCGCACACATACGCGCCCGCACAGTGATTGAAACAAGTGTAAGGACAGAACTGTGCCAGCATTGCACTTCGTCTGTGTCTCAATGTGCTTTTTATGGTGGCTAATGACTGTGCTGCTTAACACCGCACTTACGGCTGAAACGGGATGAAGTGCTGCTTGTCCTCGTCATCCATTTTGCCCGTTATGATGTCTGTGACATCCATTACTGTGGAAAAACAAGGGGAGAGGGGTTAAATATGATGAGAATTAGAACAAGGGGAGAGGGGTTAAATCTGATGAGAATTAAAACAAGGGTTGAGGGGTTAAATATAATGAGAATTAAATATTTCCAAGACTTCAGGAGAGAAGCATGGCTGTGGGAGAGATGCGGGGCCACCCTCAGGCCGCCCGATGAGCATTGACGGAGGCTGAGCTGACCCTGTGATGAGTCAGTATTGCTCACACACATTAGATGGGACACCGACTCGGCTTTGATGTCTGTGACCCAAAAAGTGTCGTGAGTTTCGACGGTTTGTAGAGGGGGTGGAGCTTGGTGGGGGCAGGGAGGGGGGCGGGGCACTCTCTGATCTGACTTCAAAAACACATTTGATGTCAAAAACTCAGGGCGGAATATCCACTTGCTCCGCTCTTACATGTCCCACGGCAGTTGGGGTTTCCTCCACCACCGGGCTTTACACTGTTCCCCTACAGCCCAGGAGTCAGCCATCTATCCACCTTATTTCTAGCGGCCATGGTGCCTATGCGTTTTTCTTCCTCCAACGTCATGGGAGACATCATGGAATATGTCATGGCACACATGCGCACTTCGCCTTGGGCCGCATGGTCAGGAAGTAAAACCAGGAAGAAAAACCCCCCATGATGGCTTCATGCGCCAGTGAGCAGCCTCCGTCCGAATGCATGGGTGGGCGTGGCTCGTCCCCTATCCAGTTCTTTTAATACATTCATGTCCCAGCCTTGTTGCCGACAGCTTGACACCCGTCTGGGCGAACGGAGCAAATCACTAATCAGGTCCAGCTTGGCAAAAATCTCGTCGATAAATATCCCTTTAAGGGCGCAGTGTGCAGCCTACTGTGGCTAATGTTAGCGGCTAGCTAGCTATGTTACATGGCAGTAAAACGCCACTAAATGACCAAATTGATTTAACCTTTAACCATTTCGAGTAACACTGTTTCCATACGGACCCCCAGCGTTGGTTAGTTGTTTATAACGTGACTATATTTATAACTTTTATAACGTACTCCAGTTTCCGGTTTATAATTCGGGTCTGCAGCCAGAGTATAACATTACATTACATTACATTACGTCATTTGGCAGACGCTTTTATCCAAAGCGACTTACAATAACACATTTTTTGTCAGCAATAGAGCAATCAACTATGGAGCACAGTCTATGACAACTACAACTTCTGAAGGAACAGTGGTACAAGTTTAGGTTAGTGGTACAAGGTTGGTTAGTTGTTGTTGTTTTTTTTTAAGAAAGAGAGAGAACGAAGTTAGATCAAGAAGGGCCCAGATGGAGCCTATAACAAAGGAAATGGCAAGCTGCAACAATAAGTCACGTTAAACCGGAACTTGTACCCACAATTATTTGTACAGTGGGGCATTCAAAAATAAGGTGGATAGAAAAGTCCTTCATCAAAACCTGCCTCTCCACAATGAGAGTGTACAAAGGCAATGATGGTCATGTCTAAAGATAAGCATGATAAATCAGGCTCTTCCAGTGGCAGTGGCAAAAGAGATGGTAAGAGGAGCATAATTTTCACTGCTAGAGAACTGTTGGCAAAAAGCCAATCTAATTAGTTGACGATGGGCTGGCAGCTCGCCAACAGGGGACAAATCAAACTCCAATTTCTCTTTCTACTTCAGCTGTATATCTCTGAATTTTGGCCAAATATTTATTCACCCGGGCAGAGGGCCTTGGTAGATTAATTATTTTTCAAGGGTAAGGCAACAGCAAAGGGATAATATCTCAAGGCTGAGGCACAGGGGAAAACTCAAGCAGGGCCAAGAGGTATGGTCTAGAAAGTAATGGCTAATGCATTACACTCTCCCTGGGTCAGCGGGTTATGACAGAGTCCAATCACTTAGCGTCACTCCGCACAAGGCGCTGCGTGGTGTGGCTGTGGCACTGCGTGGTGTGGCTGTGGCTTACCTGCCACTCCGAAGGGTCTTCTCAGTCCGCAGGTCAGCTTCTTGGTGTTGTTGTCTCGCAACTCCATGCGCCCAACTCTCACAATCTGACACACAAAGCTGATCTTCTCTCTCTTCAGGTCTTCACTGCCCAAATCCTAAGGAGAACAAAAACAACTGAAGCCGTGGGAGTAATCCAGACCAAAGTGATGTCTTAAACCTTAAGTAGACAATTCTACAGCTATTACTATGAGATATTGTATCATTTGGGATCTTATATCGACAGAATCCTCTGGCAAATTTGTCTGGATTTAGAGCTCCATGAGGCACAGGCCGTTTATTAGGCTACAGCAATGCAGGGGCACAGAACACTCGATCAATTGATAGCACCTTTTTAGGGGAGGATAGGTTTTTGTTAAGGGGCAACTTTTCACCGCAAAAAGCTTTAACAACCTCTTTGATTGTGTCCACAAATTCATTTCCTGTGTGCGATCCTCGCCGAGGCCAGCAAAGTGCTCCCTGTGGGTGCGGGCTGACCCCTCCGCCCTTGGGCTTCAATTAGATAGAGGTGAGTGCCTTGGCAAATACACACGGCGAGCCAGGCTCTTTCTGAGAGAGCTGAACAAAAACAGGCTCCGCAAACATCCCTACATCCCTCATAACATGGCCGAATAAGCAGCAGAGTACCACAGGCAAGCTGGCACACACACACACACACACACACACACACACACACACACACACACACACACACACACACACACACACACACACACACACACACACACAGACAGACAAACACACTCACCGTGAAGACCGCTCGCAGGTTATGGAGCTGGTCTATGTCTTTCACCAGGCCTGAACTTGACCATTTCACCAGGTAGTTCTCACTGTGAGGAAGAGAGGAGGGTGGAAAGAAGCATGACTCAACCTTTCAGTGTGCCTCAGCAGTCTCTCATGCTATATTTACATTGTAATAGTAATAGTAATAGTAATAGTCATCTAGCCACCGCTCTGTTTGGAAAGCAAAATGCATAACTGACACTGGACGCAAATGAAGCGTTCCAATAGAGCTGCTATGGAGCTGCTTCACTTGTGATCATTTGTTGTTGCAATCCGCAAAACAATAGCAAATCCCTGGGCAGCCTGCTGTGCTTGGTGTGTTCAGGTACTTGCGTGCGTTTGTGCGTGCATGCGTGTCAACACACTAACTGATAGTTACAGTCATGAGTTTTGGGCAGTAAAAAGGCAGTAAGAATGTCTCAAAAATCTACCGCCTTCTAGACATGATCTGTTATTTAAAAAAAGTCTTTGTACGGAGAATCGTGAAATGAGATTTTGGAAAGAAATAGCAATACAGTATCAGAATCAGCTTTATTGGCCAAGCACGTACACATACAAGGAAATTGGCTCTGGTTCGCTTAGCTCTCAATGTACTCTCACACAAAAGAAAAAGAAAAGGTATGCTCAGGCTAAAACAAACAAGAATCACAAAGGATAATTAAACATAAATTATATATTAACTACTATACAATAATAATAAGTGTATGAAAGAGTGTCCACTTTGAGAGGGTGTGTATGAAAAGATTATGTACAGTACAGTATATACCTGTATGGATATATACAGTTATAGGCAGTTATTAATATAAGCAGTTATTAATACAGTTATTTATGTGTATAAGTAAGCTACATGTATAAACAATTCGGTCAGGTGTTGCACAGTTATGTACATGTAGAAATGAGCTACATAAGCAATCAGGTCTGGAATTGCACAGTTATTTATGCCTATAAATACTGTCCCGGCGGGGCTATATACACAGGGTGATATAGGTTTCTGCATGTTGAGTGTTCAAGCTTGCAAGGTGTTCAAAGTGATCAGAGTGAGGGCAAGTGATTCCAGTGTTTGCAAAAGTGTTCAAGTGAAGACTTTAAGTGTTAATCAGAGTGATGGCCTGTGGGTAGAAACAGTTTTTGTGTCCGTTAGTTTTGGCCTACAGTGCTCTATAGCGCCTGCCAGAGGGGAGTAGTTGGAACAGATCATGATCGGGGTGAGATGGGTCTGTGATGATCTTTCCTGCCCATTTTTTTTTACAGTACAGTTCCTGTATGGAGGGCAGTTTGGCACCGATGATTTTCTCTGCAGTCCTGACTGTCCGTTGCAGTTTGTGCCAGTGGCAGCAATCGTCAGTTCCTTTCAGAACTTAACGTCGTTACACCAGAACGCTGGAAACGTGCTACAACGTCCGCCTCGACTTGGAGCGTTGCCATCGGCAGCTAGACCCATAATACTCGAACGTCAGCTTGACGAGGGGGTCGCAGGGGAGTCTCCAGCAGAATGTGTAAATTGTGTCATTTCACTAGGATTTCAATCACTAGAAGTTAGCCCAATAAGTGAATGTAGGGCATATACTTGGTAATACAGTAGCTTTCACTCTGTCCTGTTATCTCCCCATCTACATATATTATACTGCGCTGTTCACGGCAGCTGCGTCGAGCCACATGTTCGGAGGGGTGCACACCAGCTGCGCCGGCAGGCCCGCCAGCCATGACGTAACCCTCGGCGCACACAGCGATGGCTTTGACGTTGTAGCATGTTTTCCGCTTAAGGGACATTAATGAATGCTAATTAATGATATCTATACTGTTTATTAAGAGGTTGAATTGTGTTGTGTTGTGTTAACTTTATGTATGAAGTTAGCTTTCTGTTTTATCTTTGTTTAATCTGCCAAGGATCTTGACAGGTCCCTGCAGGGTCTCTGGGACCTGTCATGGCCCAGACGCCAATCGAAGATTGCTGCATCTTTATTGGAGGATCTGCTGCAGATCACTATGGAGAGCATCTCCATGGGGTTAGCTGCAGTCACATACAAAAAGGACCAGATCACTATGGAAAGCATCTCCATCGGGTTAGTATAAGTAGTAGTAGTAGTAGTAGTAGTGGTAGTAGTAGTATAAAACCTTGTAATGTGTCATCTTGCTACATAAGCCATGATTGCTGTTTGATTGAGCAAAGATATTAACAGACTCGCAATTCCACTGGAATCAACAGAACTTATGGCAAACTCAAACACTATGGAAAACTATGGTTTTGTGTGTGCGTGCGTGGCTGCGTGCGTGCGTGGCTGCGTGCGTGCGTGGCTGCGTGCGTGCGTGCAGGCATACCTGATGAACTTAGACTCCAGTGGGTCGTAGAGGGACATGAGGACCTCTGCGTCTTCGCCAATCTTGCACACTACATTCTTCAGAGTCACGAAGAGGGCGAACGAGGGGGTGGAGGCAAACTTCGCTTGCCTGCTCAGATCAATATTTTGCTTCTGGGACTGCCGGAGGGAAACAGATGTGTTGCATTCAATAGCGAGCACAGCACTCTTCACAGACAGCACATGGCTCCACCTCTCTGGCCTGTGCACTTTGATCATTGAGACTTGGGACAAACCTCAACATATAAAGGGAGGGACTGCAGGGTCGGAAATTAGCGGGGACTCAGAGCATTTTGCCCCCTAAAAGAAATTGGAAATTGCCCTTGCAATTGGGATGATGGGGGCTTTTTTTGCCCCTCTAAAATAAAGCAAAGCCGTGACTTGAAATGGTCAAACTGCCAGGTAGATGCTGAAGTAAACATTGAGCAACATGCTGTGAAGAGCTGTGTCACAACAAGATGAGCAGCATGTGAACAGTAGTGAGTGAGACCTAGCAGCGCTGCTAAGATCAAGGAAGATAAGTGGAGTGCGATTTAACGTGACACAATGCGGGTGTTTCGAGCGTTGGAAACATCACGGATTGATACGAGGTCAATCATCAAACATCAAAACACACCGTTAGCCACAGTCAATCCAGCAGCACAACACGCCACAATATCACGACCACGTTATACCATTCCCATCTATAAGCCAAGTCAAATCTACGCACTTTCTGCATAACGAAGTGTCTGACTAACGCCAGGCCAAATAAACAGCAACGTAGCCCTATATGAAGACTCACCAACTTAATTTGCCAGCCGCAAAGTTGTCCTCTGCCGCCGGATGTAGTCATTGCTTCTCTGCACATCCTTAGAATTAATCCCCACAGTTTAAAAAAAAAAACGTGAAAACGCCAAGTAAAACTAGATCAGCCCATGTCTTCCATGTTTAAAAACACCATGCAAACACCAAATTTAATTTGGAGTGTTTGAATGGCGAGTTGACCAATCAAAAAATGCTGCTAAAGGTTCTATGGGTGAAAAAGCTTAAAGGTCCCATTCCGTGCAAAAGCTGTTTTTACTTGTAAATGCATATATACTGCTGTCAGCCCTCCCTGTAATGAGTGGTCACACGCTCAGAACTGCCACAGTTGGATTTGTCCCTATCCAGCGTCCCTCTGCAGTCTCCTCCAAGCCACACCCCCAAACGCTTCGTTTGCCCAGAGGGGAATCTGGGGGAATCGGGACGTCACTAGCTTCCTCCTGCATACTGCGCGGGTCTCTCTCACACAAGCTACCTGCACCATTTAGTCTATAGCCACTCTAGCTGGAGCGACGCCAACTGTACGTGATCCAGCAACTGCAGAGGTGCATTCGGTAAGTCTAGGCATTTTGAGATGTCCTCTTTAGCGTAGTACCGTTTAGTTAACGATAACTCGCAACCTAGCGTGCTGGTCCACAGACGCTAATCTGATTGGCCGCTGGGAGCCTGGGGCGGGCTCTCCCTCAGCGGCCAATGGGAACTGTTAGTTCTGAATATATTATAGAAACAGGCCGTTCTTGGAAAGCGACCAGATGAGGAAGTGAGAACTCCGTCACAACAAACGGGTTTGCTATATTTTCGACAGATTAATCCAGAATCATGTTTTATGGACCAGAGACACACGTTTTTAAGAGGTTACAGCTGCACGAATTGGGACCTTTAAAAAGAAGCAGCAGTAGTGTAGTACTGAATCTATGTTGTGGGCTATATGGTATATTTCCTTTAGGGGACTAGAACATTTGTTCCACAGTTTGAACATGATTAGATGGGTTAAGCAAATTGCATCCAGACAAATTTAGTTGTTTAAGAGGGAAAAAGATGTATCGGATCAGATTGGTCTCAGTATCGGCAGATACTCACGGTTGTGGTACTGTATCGGTATCGGACATGAAAAAGTGGTATCGAGCCATCCCTTGTTTGGAAAATGTCATTTTGATTGCTATATTGATATGTTGATATGTTATTTGGTCTTTTACCATAGGGCATGTTATTTTAAAAGTTGTATTGCCAAGTACATTACATAACATGCCA